>NC_074671.1:42201313-42501313 GCF_029448725.1 Salvelinus fontinalis
TGGTAGTGGGGTACACTGTATCCGGCAGCATGTCAAACTATTTGGATTAATTGTTTCTTCTACAGCCAGATCGTCCCTGCCCAGAGAGCTCTCTTCACCTGGGTGAAGAGGAACATCAAAAACATCATCTACTGGGCCATATTTATCAACAGGGTGTTGTTCTGTTGGTTTGACGTCGCTGTTGAACTTAACTAGTTTTTTTCCCCCCCTCAAGCTTTATCAGGAAAGACAAACAGCACTTATAACGTACATCAATAAATGGCCTTGTTTCTGGTCCTCCAAATGTCTTGTTTTAAAAATAATAAATACATTTTTTGTCTGTCTGATGGTTTGGTTGGGATGTGCTACCTGGGAAGACACATGAAGAGCACCTCCTCTCCCCGACTGCACAGTCAGATGAGGGTCACCATCACTGGAATCACGCAAGGAAAGCTCTATTTCTTTGCCGCGCTGTGGTTCTAAATTCATTACTTCTGCGAGAATTTTTCCTCTACATACTTTGACATTCCTTTTTTTCCTGACTGTCCAGAGAATAGTAAAAGTGAATGAGGTAAAAAGCTGTAAAATACCCTTCTATTTTTTTGAAGCGTGTTATTGACACTACAGGCAAAAATATATATCTTTAGGAGCAGTTGATTTACTGTGTGAGGGAAACAATTAACATTTTTTTACAGTTAACACCAAAAGCGTCTCCACTAATGTTTACAAGCGTAATGACCATTTTGGTGTCTGAATGTTGATTTCGGCCCCACCTGGAAAACAATCTAAGTGAAACACTGGCCGTGTTCGTTTTGCATCATTCCATTGATGCAAAACGTGGTGAAATCTCCACCCACTGGGGCACCGGGCAATGTAAAACGTGCGCATCCACTGGTATGTACAATGGACGTTTCTACTCCAAGGGCCTTCTCAATGGGTACAATTTAAATGACAACATTTCTGTTATTTAAATAAGTGTATTTCTCAGGGGACATAATGTACATGTGTGTAAAAGTGATTGAATATTATGTTTCTTCTAGATACAGATCTAGGATTAGCTTCCCCTCCCTGAATCCTAACCATTGCCGGGCAAAACTGACCCAATATCATTGTTTAGAGGCAGCTTCCCCCTACACCTGGGGTACTCAACTCTTACACTACGAGGTCCGGAGCCTGCTGGTTTTCTGTTCTGCCTGATAATGGCACACACACCTGGCGTCCCAGGTCTAAATCAGTCCCTGATTAGAGGAGAACAATGACAAAATGAAACTGGCTTTGAGGTCCAGAGTTGAGTTTGAGGGCCGTACCCACTTACTTGACCCCGTAGGCCAGGATGATGAGACCTATCAGGACCCCTATGGACCCGTCCAGGTACCACACTTTGGGATCATGCTTGAACACCTTGGCACTGATTAGGATGGAGAAGCCCATGACTCCGCCCACCAGGGAGTTGAAACCTGTAGATCAGACAAGAGAGGCAGTTTAGTCAACTGTATTATCCCCACAGAGGGAAATAGAAATAGCTTGAGCATTAACAACAATGAACACATGTACATATATTTCACGAAATGACATGTAGTCTGCCACAGTCTTAATCCGAAAGTCCATAAAACAGAATGAACAGAGACGATTTTGAAACCTTTTCGATTGGGTCTCCTCATTCGATTCATAAGAGCCCACTCAACTGGATCTCTCTGCACCTCAAAAACACACCGACTAACAAGGACCTCTGCCAGTCTTTTACATACTGTATGTTTGATATGACCAGGCTGGGCACGTCAATTACCTCCGTAAAGAATATCATCTACGGCGCTGTATTCCTAGGGGCAATCTGCAGTTCTAACAACAACAACAAAGGGACACCCCGTCAGTGTTAAACAGCTAAGTGACAGGGCTGGAGAAATGTAACCACTCAAATTGGATGCAAGGACTGAACATCCATGAGATCAAAATTACACAGAGACTACAGTGTTTGTTTACATTTCTTAAAAACAAGGGCGCAAAACTAGCTTATAATTTGGGTTCCGATGGGGTACTACAGTTGAACTAAGCTTATGAAGCATTTATAAGTTATATTCTTCAAGAATCAATGAGTATAAAAAATATATATATATATATATCATTCACTTAAGTCTAAAAATGTATGTAGCAATCACAGATTGCCCCTTTGATGGCTTGTTTAATGTCACATTGAGACGAAAATCTGGTAGGTAAATAACTCCTACTCTATTCTGCTAGCTGTCACTCACATACAATTTAACGAACCCCACGCACACTTTAATGAGCGAGTATCTCCATCCAAAGCTGACCTTTCAAATTGGTTTGATGCCAGCCTGTTTGCTACAAATCTCTTATTGAAACGAGAAGGGAGATTAAGAGCTCAGCAGCTACGAAGTTGTCGATAAAGACTCCTAAGTAGTGAACAACTTTCTCAGGTATAGAAGTAAATAGATGTGCGGCCCAGTACCTGAGGGTATACTATATGCAATTCTCCGGTCTGTGTGGGTAAAAACCCAGCACCTACCGGCTCTAAAAATATTTAAAGAGTGCATATTTGAAATTTGAAAGGTTTTAGTTATATCTGTTTGGGCTTCTTGCAGTCTACAAATTATTTGTAATTATGCTGAACAAAAATATTAAAACGCAACATGTAAAGTGTTGGTCCAATGTTTCATGAGCTGAAATAAAAGATCCCAGAAATGTTCCACACACACAAAAAGCTTATTTCTATTAAATGTTGTGCACAAATTTGTTTAAATCCCTGTTAGTGAGCATTTCTCCTTCGCCAAGATAATCCATCCACCTGGCGGGTGTGGCATATCAAGAAGCTGATTAAAGAGCATGCTCATCACACAGGTGCATCGTATGATGGGGACAATAAAAGGCCACTAAAATGTGCAGTTGTGTTACACAACGCCACAGATGTCTCAAGTTGAGGGAGCATGCAATTGGCAGGAATGTCCACCAGAGCTGTTACCAGAGAATTTAAGGTTAATTTCTCTAAATAAACTGCCTCCAACGTCGTTTGAGAATTTGGCAGTACGTCCAACCGCCCTCACAACCGTAGACCATGTGTAACCATGCTAGCCCAGGACCTCCACATCCGGCTTCTTCACCTGCGGGATCGTCTGAGACCAGCCACCCGACAGCTGATGAAACTGAGTATTTCTGTCTGTAATAAAGCCCTTTTGTGGGGGAAAATTAATCCTGATTGGCTGGGCCTGGCTCCCAAATGGGTGGGCCTATGTCCTCCCAGGCCCACCCATGGCTACGCACCTGCCCACCTGCCCCGATGCACCTGCATCGTCTGTGGCTCTATTGGGGCGGTATGCAAATTGAAGTGGATCTAGGGTGTCAGATAAGATTGAGATGGTATGGTCCTCAACTAGCCTCTCAAAGCACTTCATGTCAGAAGTGGGTGCTACAGGGCGATCGCTTTTCTTGGGTACAGGAACAATGATGGACATCTTGAATCAAGTGGGGACAGCAGACTGGGATAGGGAAAGATTGAATATGTCCGTAAACACGCCAGCCAGGTGGTCTGCGCATGCTCTGAAGACACGGCTAGGGATGCCGTCTGGGCCTGCAGCGTTGCGAGGGTTAACACGCTTAAATGTCTTACGTCGGCCACGGAGAACGAGGGCCCACAGTCCTTGGGAGTGGGCCGTGTCAGTGGCACTGTGTTTATCCACTTTGAGGATAAAGGGGTTTCGCTTGTCTGGGAGCAAGACGTGTCCGTGACCTGGCTGCTTTTCCCTTTGTAATCCGTGATTGTCTGTAGACCCTGCCACATACGTCCCGTGTTTGAACTGTTGAATTGTGACTCCACTTTGTCTCTGTACTGACGTTTTGCCTGTTTGCCTTACGGAGGGAATAATTACACTGTTAGTATTCAACCATATTCCCAGTCAACTTGCCCTGGTTAAAATGTGGTGGCTCACGCTTCCAGTTTTGCGCGAATGCTGCCATTTAGCCACAGTTTCTGGTGTGGGTAGGTTTTAACAGTCATTGGGAACATCCCCTATACACTTCCTGATGAACTCAGGCCTATTGTCTGTGTATACGTCAATGTTATTCTCAGAAGCTACCCGGAACATGTCCCAGTCCACGCGATCAAAACAATCTTGAAGCGTGGATTCCGATTGGTCAGACCAGCGTTGAATAGACCTTAGCACAGGTACTTCCCGTTTGAGTTTCTGCCTATAGGAAGGGAGGAGCAAAATGGAGTCGTGATCTGATCTTCCGAAGCGAGGGAAGGCCTTGTAGGCATCCCGGAAGGGGGAGTAACAGTGGTCGAGAGTTTTAGCTGCATGAGTACTACAGTCAATGTGTTGATAGAACTTCGGTCGCCTTTTCCTCAAAATTGCTTTGTTAAAATCCCCAGCTACAATAAATCCGGCCCAAGGATATGTGGTTTCCAGTTTGCACAAAGTCCAATGTAGTTCCTTGAGGGCTGTCGTGTTATCGGCTTGAGGGGGAAAATACACGGCTGTGACTATAAACGAAGAGAATTCTCTTGGGAGGTAATGCGGTCTGCATTTGATTGTGAGGTTTTCTTGGTCAGGTGAACAAAAGGACATGTGTTTCTGTATATTATCACACCATGAACAATTAATGATGAAACATACACAGCCAACATTCTTTCTTCCAGGAGAGTTCTTTAGTCCTGTCTGCGTGATGTACTGGAGAACACAGCTGATTGTATGGACGGGGAGAGCATATCTGGAGTGAGCCATGATTCTGTGAAACATTATGTTACAGTCTCTGTTGTCTCTCTGAAAGGAGAACCTCATACCTAGGCTCGTCCACCATATTGTCCAGAGATCAAACATTAGCGAGTAATATACTCGGAAGCGGTGGACGGTGTGCACGCCTCCTGAGTAGGACTAGAAGTCCCCTCTGAATAACTTTTCTCCGCCGGCGGCGTCCCGGAGCAGCCTCAGGAGGTAAGTTCAATTGCTCTGGATGGTACGAACAAAGGATACAATTTGGGAAAGTCGTACTCCTGGTCGTAATGCTGGTGAATACCGCCGCTCTGCTATCCAAAAGGTATTAACCAGCTGCAGAAATAACAAATAAATTGTGCAATGTTGCTCAGGCGCTAGAAGCAGAGCTACAATGTCTGTCGGCACCATCTTCAGTATATGTTCCAGCCCCATGACCATCTGCTCAAGAAAAGAAATTGGCCTGAATCTAATTGATGGTCACTGCCCTATATAGTGCACTAAGTAGTTCCCAATATATTCCACAGATTTCATGATGGCGTCTAAGCCAATAAACCTTCCATCTTTGTGCACTATGGGAATAGGGCACCATTTCAAACACAACCATAGCCTCCTATACACCATACCTTTTCCCCTTTTCTCTCAGTTTTTCTATGGAGTTTTTCACCCTCGTGCTCCACCTTCCCCCAATTCTCTAACTGGCCTGAACTCAAGTGGCCTAGATCAGGCAGAAGTATGCGTTGCTTCCTCAGAGTTCGGTAGCTCCAGCGTGAGGTTTCCCCTAGGTACAAACCAATTATAATCTTCTCCTAACAATCCTAATAGAAGAAAAAAAAGCACAAAAAAACTGACTGAAGCTCATTGTCTTGGAGCAACTACACACCGAGTTAGGTACCTACCGTCTGTGATGAGGGCGCTGCTAGTGAGCACCCTACCCAGCATGAACTTGACCACGGCCAAAATGACACACATCACGCCACTGACGATGGACACACTGAAGAGGAAGTCATCCTGATAGAGAAGAGTAGATGAGGGGGATTGGAGAGAGAGAGGTGACGAAGGAAGAAGAGCGAGAGAGAGTGGGTAAGTGTTGCAGAGTGCCTCCGCAGTAGCATTAATATTGCACTACGGCCTTACTGGCCTGAAAAGCTGCATTTCTGCAAGGTTAATAACCTCATCAGTCCCATTAAATCCCCTAGTGAAAAAATGCACCACTTTCATTAATCTGCTTGCTCTGCCCTCATATTTAGCATCACATTGAAGTGTTTTACCATTTTATTTTCAGTACAACCATAAAGTTTAATTTATGAGTTTTATTGAAAAATGTCAACAAAATAAGGCCACCAAACAAAAATCTGACAAAATGAATTTATAAGAACGCTGTAAGTACAGGAATTGTCTGCTCAGTGGGGAATGAATATCCAACTAGCCAGTGACAACTGTGTGGAGTTCGACAACTATGTGAGTTTATTACAGTATTATAGACACTGTCTTGCGATTTCCTATGATCTTCTATGTAGAAGAACCCCTTACCTTCTAACGATTCGTGTGGCCTGCGAGCGCCAGAGTAAAACAGGGTACATATGAAAGACTCACGAACACGCACATAGGGGTCATAATAGTTTGTAGGTCACAACTGTCGGATGTTTTTGTTTGACGAACCGTTTTCGGGTCCGCCCTTGTCTAACATATAACACTCTAGCTCATGCCCCCGTTAAATCACACACTTATGGTTGGGTTCACGATGCAGAAGAAATAGACCAATCAAATGCAACAACCCAGCAGTCTGTAGCTCAAACACACAATGTTTACATGGGGTTAGAAGCCCTAAATCCTGCCGGTGTGATGGTGGGACAAAGCATTTTAAAACAGGCAACAAATAACAGCCAGAGATAGTCTACAATTAAGTATAAGGACGGTGAAGCCTGCAAGCCCAGTAAACACACGGTATATTCCTGAGTCATTGTTGAGCTTAGAAAGAAACAGATGTCAGTGCAGGGGTGCAACAACCTCTACGGACAGGGAAGGTCATGACACTCACGTTCTAAAATTCCTTTCCTAGTTTTATCAATACACTGTGATACAAAAAGGACCCCCCCCATCTAGTGCACTACTTCTGACAAGGGTCCATATGGCTCTGGTTAAAAGTAGTGCACTATGTAGTAGAGAATAGGGGGTTGTTTGGAACGCAAACTGAGACACACACTCAAGTGCGTTTACATAGTGCCTGACATTTACAGTTGACAGTCCAGGATTTTCTTTGAGGAATTGAATGCACATCTCAAAAGCTGTGTCCCGATTCTCTACCCTTCTCCTGAAGTGTGCATTTCTCTTACAATGGTAAATCTAGTCAGCCAATGCAGAGGTGTCTCTCCTCTTAAACTGAATTTTAATACACATGTTTCGGAACAACTCCGGCCCTATTCTCATCACGAGATATGAAGGAGAGAGAGGAGCAGGGTGGCGAAACAGTATTCTTTCCAGTTCACATTACATCCTTGCCTTACCATAACTTTCGTCGTGGCTGGCAACATAACATTGGTCCACAGTTCAAATTGACTGTAAATATCACAGTAGCCACTAGCCGGTAAGCACAAACTATTCAACAATGACAGAAATGTTCCACCTAAAAAATATTAGCTACACTGTTGAATGCAACAATTCACAAACGTGTGCAGACAATTAAAAAGGTTTATTTTCTCGGCAGTAGGCTACTCTTTACATTTTAGCTTCAAGACATAAGCAGAGCTGCTAACAGCAGGTCTTCAAGTAACAATAGCGAATTTAAAAAATAAACGATTAAACTTCTCATATTAATATAAAAGCACAGTAGGCCTACATTTCAAGATTACAAACCAGGCTTCATTTTTATAACTATTTTGCAAATCATTACATGTGTAATAGCAAATTGTAACTGAAAACATGGGTATAAGTGAATTCACTGGGAAGCCCATGCCAGCAACCCCAAAAACATCTAATAAAATGCCTCTTGATTTGTCAACGTGTACAATGTCTGCGCTTCAGTCTGACTGTAGTCTACTGATAACCACAGCTACAACTAGCCTAGAGGAGCCTATCTGATCCCATCTGGGCCTGGCCAGGGAAAACATAACGTCATGTTTTTATAGCCTAAAATAGGCCCATTTACTTGTGTTCTGAGAAAATGTGAATGTGATCCAACTTTGGTTAATATTTGAACTGTGGGTGGCTCGGCTAACTAGGCCGTTTTAATTTAAAAAATGATTGACTGGAATTAATCAACACAATAATGACATACTGTATGAGTATCGTTTTAATTACAAATGCCTTCACAACTCAACCCTGCATACATACAGCGAGCTCAGCCCTGATAGTTCTATTGTAAAATTGCAATGGTTCTCTTTGTACGTGTAAAGTGTTAATATTTTCATCAAAGCATTTATGAAACAAACTTTCAAAAAGAATGGAAACGTCTTGGCAGGGGAAAAAAATAATTGTAATTAATGTGGGTGTCATAGCCAGCCATTAAATAACAATAAATGCCAGAACAGGTCTAAATATAAGTGTCATGACCGTGTTAACCTGTTTATAATAACAGCTGACAACTTGTTGTATGACTAAGACAAACTCAGCAAAAAAATAGAAAAGTCATCACTGTCAATGGCGTTAATTTTCAGCAAACTTAACATGTGTAAATATTTGTAGATTCAGACCAACTGAACAAGTTCCAAATCATCAAATCAAATGTATCAAATCTTCTTACATTAGCTGATATATCAAAGTGCTAGCACGGTGGCTAGGAAAAACTCCCTAGAAAGGCCAAAACCTAGGAAGAAACCTAGAGAGGAACCAGGCTATGAGGGGTGGCCAGTCCAAAGACATGTGACTAACAGAAATGGAATAATATGTCCCTTAACAAAGGGGAGGGGGGTCAAAATCAAAAGTAAGTCATTATCTGGTGTGGCCACCAGCTGCATTAAATACTGGACTGCACCAGATTTCCCAGTTCTTGCTGTGAGATGTTACCCCACTCTTCCACCAAGGCACCTGCAAGTTCCCAGACATTTCTGGGGGAGAACGGCCCTAGCCCTCACCCTCCGATCCAACAGGTCCCAGACGTGCTCAATGGGATTGAGATCCAGGCTCTTAGCTGCCATGGCAGAACACTGACATTCCTAGCTTGCAGGAAATCAGCCATACTGCTCATTCTGTGCGGTGGCATTGTCATGCTGGAGGGTCATGTCAGGATGAGCCTGCAGGAAGGGTACCACGAGGGAGGACGTCTTACCAGCAACGCACAGCGTTGAGATTGCCTGCAATGACAAAAAGCTCAGACCAATGATGCCGTGACACACCGCCCCAGACCATGACGGACCCTCCACCTCTAAATTGATCCCGCTCCAGAGTACAGGCCTCGGTGTAATGATCATTCCTTCGATGATAAATGCGAATCCGACCATCACCCCTGGTGAGACAAAATCGCGACTCGTCAGTGAAGCACTTTTTGCCAGTCCGGTCTGGTCCAGCGACGGTAGATTTGCGCCCATAGGCGACGGTTGTTGCCGGTGAGGTCTGGTGAGGGCCTGCCTTACAACAGGCCTACAAGCCCTCAGTCCAGCCTCTCTCAACCTATTGTGGACAGTCTGAGCACTGATGGAGGGATTGTGCATTCCTGGTGTAACTTGAATAATTGTTGCCACCATCCTGTACCGCAAGTGTGATGTTCGGATGTAATGATCCTGTGCAGGTGTTGTTACACGTGGTCTGACACTGCGTGGACGATCAGCTGTCCATCCTGTCTCCCTATGACTTAGGCGTCTCACAGTACGGACATTGCAATGTATTGCCCTGGCGACATCTGCAGTCCTCATGCCTCCTGCCAGCATGCCTGGGCATCTTTCTTTTTGTGTTTTTCAGAGTCAGTAGAAAAGCCTCTTTAGCATGGGAAACAGTGTTTAAACCCTTTACAATTAAGATCTGTAAAGTTATTTGGATTTTTACAAATTATCTTTGAAAGACAGGGTCCTGAAAAAGGGACGTCTCTTTTTGCTGATTTTATCATACACTTATGACAGTGTCATTACTTGACACCCAGTGTCACGTTAAGTGTTAACGATTTTTTTACTATTTCATACCCTCCAAATTTCTAATATCAGCAAACCGTTTCAAAAAGACTGCTCTGCTAATACCATTTATAATGTAGGAGTGTTGGCTCAACAAGAATTCTGTTTACACTGCCCTGCTTCAAGGGGGGATAATTGTTGTGCGAATTTCGTAAAGTTCACCAAAAATAGCTTCTCATGTGGCTCCCATATAGCTTTTTTCAAAATAGAGAGATAGGATGCAGTGTGCCGCCCCTGGATTGAGAGTTATAGGTGCAGTTAAGGGTATGTGCCTTGCTTAAGGGTACAACATCAGGAGATGGCATCTTACCACTTCAGGCATTAGCTTGGTAGCCAGGTCATGGATTGCCTTTCCCAGGATACACAGGGAGGACAGGATGAAGACCACACCCAGGATCACACAGGCTCTGTAGAGAGAGGGGGAGAGAGTTAGGAGGGGAGCAAGAGAGATGAAGGGAGACACAGGGGAAATGGAAGGAAATAGTCAGAACAGTGATTAAGAATATTCTGCTTTGAAAACACAGCTCCACGAGAGAAAGGATATGTCAGTCATTTACATAGATGCGAGTGAGGGATCATATATTGTATTTTAAAACATTTCTAAATCATTGGCAACAGGAAGACCTTTCCATGACAAAGTAGACCTACTGCAACCACCCATCATACAAGTTCATTGCAACTTACAGTAAGTAATACAATAGCAAATCGTCCCCATTACGTCCATGCATATGGAAGAGAAAGGGCATCATTAAATAAACAATCATTTTGCTTTTCTCTATGGCGGATTTAGAGAGTGAACACAGTCTCAGAGGATCAATTTGAGAAGCGAATTTCTTTAAACAGCTTTATCCAATTAGGTAAGCCTGGCTGGGAGAAGGCCCCCCGCCAACAAAACAAAAGTCAACTATCATCTGTGGTAGTCAGGTTAGCCCACTGTTTATATTGTCTGCTCTCTCCCCTACTTAATCTAGCAGTCTAGCGCAGATTCACTATACCCACCATACAAATCAAAAGAGCCCATGAAGAGGCCAAAAACAAGAGAATTTGTTGAAAAACGTAAGTAGATAGTGTATTACAGATGTTTCATAGTTGTGGCCAAAGGTTTTGAGAATGAAACAAATATTAATTTTCACATAGTCTGCTGCCTCAGTTTGTATGTTAGCAATTTGCATATACTCCATAATGTTATGAAGAGTGATCAGATGAATGGAAATTCCCTCTTTGCAATGCAAATGAACTGAATCCCCAAAAAAACATTTATACTGCATTTCAGCCCTTCCACAAAAGGACCAGCTGACATCATGTCAGTGATTCTCTCATTAACACAGGTGTGAGTGTTGACGAGGACAAGGCTGGAGATCACTCTGTCATGCTGATTGAGTTCGAATAACAGACTGGAAGCTCCAAAAGGAGGGTGGTGCTTGGAATCATTGTTCTTCCTCTGTCAACCATGGTTACCTGCAAGGAAACACGTGCCATCATCATTGCTTTGTACAAAAAGGGCAAGGATATTGCTGCCAGTAAGGTTGCACCTAAATCAACCATTTATCGGATCATCAAGAACTTCAAGGAGAGCGGTTCAATTGTTGTTAAGGCTTCAGGGCGCCCAAGAAAGTCCAGCAAGCACCAGGACCGTCTCCTAAAGTTGATTCGGCTGCGGGATCAGGGCACCACCAGTACAGAGCTTGCTCAGGAATGGCAGCAGGCATGAGGCGAAGACTTTTGGAGGATGGCCTGGTGTCAAGAAGGGCAGCAAAGAAGCCACTTCTCCAGGAAAAACATCAGGGACAGACTGATATTCTGCAAAAGGTACAGGGATTGGACTGCTGAGGACTGGGGTAAAGTAATTTTCTCTGATGAATCCCCTTTCCGATTGTTCCGATTGTTTGGGGCAGAAGACAAGGTGAGCGCTACCATCAGTCCTGTGTCATGCCAACAGTAAAGCATCCTGAGACCATTCATGTGCGGGGTTGCTTCTCAGCCAAGGGAGTGGGCTCACTCACAATTTTGACTAAGAACACAGCCATGAATAAAGAATGGTACCAACACATCCTCCGAGAGAAACTTCTCCCAACCATCTGGGAACAGTTTGGTGACGAACAATGTCTTTTCCAGCATGATGGAGCACCTTGCCATAAGGCAAAAGTGATAACTAAGTGGCCCCGGGAAGATAACATCGATATTTTGGGTCCATGGCCATGAAACTCCCCAGACCTTAATCCCATTGAGAACTTGTGGTCAATCCTCAAGAGGCAGGTGGACAAACAAAAACCCACAAACTCTGACAAACTCCAAGCATTGATTATGCAAAAATGGCCTGCCATCAGTCAGGATGTGGCCCAGAAGTTAATTGACAGCATGCCATGGCGGATTGCAGAGGTCTTGACAAAGAAGGAACAACACTGCAAATATTGACTCTTTGCATCAACTTCATGTAATTGTCAATAAAAGCCTTAGACACTTATGAATTGCTTGTAATTATACTTCAATATTTCATAGTAACATCTTACAAAAATATCTAAAGACACTGAAGCAGCAAACGTTGTGGAATATTTGTGTCATTCTCAAAACCTTTGGCCACGACTGTACACTATGTTCAGACAAAAGCCATAATGGATGCCAGCATGTGCGTGCGTGCTCACAGCTGGCTCGCACTCCACAGCACCCAGTCCAGGGGCCTCCCGGGTGACGCAGTGGTCTAAGGCACTGCATCACAGTGCTAGCTATGCCACCAGAGACTCTGGGTTCGAGCCCAGGCTCTGTCGCAGCCGACCGCGACGTACAATTGGCCCAGCGTTGTCCGGGTTAGGGAGGGTTTGGCTGGCAGGGATATCCTTGTCTCATCGCACACTAGTGACTCCTGTGGCGGGCCGGGCGCAGTGCACGCTGTCCAGGTCGCCAGGTGTATGGTGTTTCCTCCGACCCATTGGTGCGGCTGGCTTCCGGATTGGATGTGCATTGTGTCAAGAAGCAGTGCGGCTAGGTTGTGTTGTGTTTCGGAGGACGCATGGTCTCGACCGTCGCCTCTCCAGCGTCCATGCGGAAGTTACAGCGATGAAACAAGACTGTAACTACAACCAATTGGATACCACGAAATTGGGGAGAGGGGAAAAAAAAAAAAAAACATCCGAACTGGAAGGTAACTAGGCAACACAAAGCAGCCAGAATAGCCAAGTAGGAATGGTTCCAGAGGTGCAGCCGGAGACAGACCTAGAGCTCAGTGTGTGTGTGTGTGAGAGAGAGACCTCCTAGAGCTGTGTAAAGTGCAATAACAGACTCTCCCTCACAACAAACCTGCCCAACCAACAGCTCAGCTGACTGAAACATCCGTTTGATCTTCAATGATCCTGCTACTTAGAAAATTCCCTTTTTTTAGTCTTGCCATCAAGCACATTGCAAGATTGATTGTTTTGATATCAAAGTCGCAAGATGCAAGGACTTGACAGAACTGTAGTTGACACGCACGCAGTCATCCAGTCTGTCTACCATTTCTCTCCTGCTCCGTGTGTCATGTCAGCAGGAGAATACAACAATATTCTTCCAATTACAGCGGAAGAAAAAAAAAAAGTGCCGCAAATTCATGCTGCTCGCTCATTCGTCTCCAGACCTGGTAATTTAATTGTCCAGTGGCCTAGTGCCTTACTCCTGCCTGGCCTCTCCCCTGAGGGATCACACATATACACACACACATTCACCCCCCACAACACACACCTAGGAGGCGCCAATTACTAGCTGCTGGGTAACAAACCTTCCAATTAGGATTCTGACACCAAAGCGATGTTCACTGGTACAACCGAAGGCTCATTTTAGCCTGGTTAAACCAGATTGAATGCTGCCCTCAAAATGGTGAAATCAGCATTCAAGCTCGTTTAACCAGGCTTATACACCAGAGGCTCCATGGCGATCTGCATTCATGAAAACATCCGAGACTGTGGCAGATGGTGTCTGTCAGGATGGAGGAAGAGGGAGGGGGGCGGCTTGCCAGGTCTTCACCTTTTTGTTTCCCCTCTCTCCTGCTTCTTGCCTCTGACACCCTGGTCATTCATTCACACACCATAATCAGTTCTGTGGTTGCCATGGCGCCGTGAGGAAACCTGGGCATAGAGCTCTGTAAATATTGTACATATTTTAAATGTATTTAAGTGTTTTTTTATTGCATATTTAAATAAACCTTTGAGAGATTAAATGAACTATATGGTGGTGACCTATGTACTTGCAGGACTGATTATGGCAAGTCAGTTTATATTTGGCTTGGCTAGATACTGTAGCTAATATGATTTGAATGATGCAGCATCCGCTTTTGGCCTGCACCGGTTCCTAGAGGGAAATGGACTGTGGTGTGAGGGGAGACAGATGCTCGCCTCGTAGGGGGCTTTTCTGGACTAGGTCTCGAAGGACCTGCCACCTGGCCTGTCAACATGGGGTGGAGTTGGACGCTGGAGGAAACCTAAACTAAACAAAAAACAGAGTCAGACATGGTTTTTGGAAACATGTAGCATTTCACGTAGGATTTTTCTGCAGCGGTGGCAGAGTAACTTGAGGGGGGCGCATTGCTACTAGCTTTAGCGCAATGACATGCTAGCTAATCCCAAAGACTTAGTCGTTGAGCCAACGACTATCCATTTAAAGGACGTCTCAGGAGAAATATATATTTTCTGCAGTGGCGGCAACAATTTAGCAGTGGTGGGCGACCGCTGCTAAATTAATAGAGGAAACATTCACGTGTGAAGTTTCACGTTATTTTTTATTTAATCCCCACATTTCATTTTTCTCAAATGTTTATTTTTCACTACTTTCAGCTACAGTGCCTTAAGAAAATATTCATACCCAATGACTCATTACACATTTTGTTGTGTTAAAGCCTGGATTCAAAGTGTATTCAATTGATTTCACACATCTACACATAACGCTTAGTGAAAACATGTTTTTTTGTGTGCTAATTTATTGAAAATGAAATACCTAATTTACATAAGTATGCACAACCTGAGTCAATACTTTGTAGAAGCACCTTTGGCAGCGATTACAGCTGTGAGTCTAAGAGCTTCCCACAACTGGATTGTGGGACATTTTCCCATTCTTCAAGCTCTGAAATTGGTTGTTGATTATTGCTAGACAACCATTTTCAGGTCTTGCCATAGATTTTAGTCAAAACTGTAACTAAGCAACTCCACAACATTCACTGTCCTCTTGGTAAGCAACTCGTGTAGATTAGGCCTTGTGTTTTAGGTTATTGTCCTGCTGAAAGGTAAATATCTCCCAGTGTCAGACAACCAGGTTTTCCTCAGATTGCCTGTGCTTAGCTCCATTCAGTTTCTATTGTTTCCTAAAAAACTCCAGTCCTTACCGATTACAAGCATACCCATAACATGATGCAGTCACCACTGATTGAAAATATGGTGGTACTCAGTAATGTGATATAGGATTTGCCCCAAACATAACACTTTGTATTCAAGACAAATGTAATTGCTTTGGCACATTTTTTTCAGAATTACTTCAGTGACTTGTTGCAAAAAGGATGCATGTTTTTACAATATTATTTCGGTACAGGCTTCCTTCTTTTCACTCTAGTTAGTATTGTGGAGTAACCACAATGTTGGCAGCCTTGGCAGTGCCAGGAGCCTTGGCAAAGAGAATCTGTAACCGTTTTAAAGTCACCATTGGCCTCATGATTAAATCTGAGCGGTTTAAGGAGGACAGCTGTATCTTTGTAGTGACTGGATGAATTGATACACCATACAAAGTGTAATGAATAACTTCACCATGCTTAAAGGAATGTTCAAAAAAAATTCTCATCTACCAATAGCTGCCCTTTGCGAGGCATTAGAAAACCTCCTTGGTCTTGTGGTTGAAATTCACTGCTAAACTGAGGGACCACTATTATTTTGCACACAGATCCATGCAACACACGATCACAGCTTACTGTGAAATAAACAAATTACTTATTAAAAATGTACTTTGTGTGCCTTTCTTCGTAACGTATGTGTACATTAAACAAATTCCAATTTGTTGTAGCTAACATTAGCTAGGCAGCTAACGTTAGCTTTAAGGTTAGGGGTTAAGATTACAGTTAACACGCTAGCTAAGTGGTTTTAAAAGGTTAAAGGGTTAATGTTAGCTAACATGCTAAGTAGTTGCAAAGTAGCAAAAATGCTAAAGTTAACCGTGATGAGATTTCAACGCAACCTTTGGGTTGCTCGACATTCGCGTTATACAGTACATTCACCAATCATCCCCGACCAACCTCCCTCCTATCGTTTCTATTTTTAGTAACCTACTGTCTTTACCTGTGATTGAAATGCACTGTATACAAAATCATGTATAGCACCATTTATTTATTGTTTTACTTTTCCTGCATGTGAACCTGAAAATTTGACTTTTTCACTTGCAATTCCTCATATGAAAGTGACATTTTTAAATGTGGAGTTTTACATGTGAAACTATGGTTTCACATGTCAAATGTAAGCTCAACATGTGAAAACAGCGAATTCACATGTGAAAATGCACATTTGACATGTCTTTTGCGCACAGCCATTTACAGTGCACTGAGTAAGGTGGAGGAGAGACAATGCTGGGTTTCTAATACTGTACACTACAGTCCCAATCCCTGCACTAAGAATGAAATGCATTGTAATAAACCGCAGCGCCTATGTTGAAGAGCGCTTAGTGTGTGCTGAAGAGAACAGTGCTAGTATCATTTCTAGGCTTTATATAGTTTTGCTGGTCATCAAAAACAACAAATATGGTGGTGATATATCTACTCACATGTACTCCCTGTGTGCAGAGTGAATGGCGGAGGCATTACTATAGCGCCACACCACGATGACGGAGGACAGCACGTCCAGGGCGGCATCAAACTGCAGAGGGTAAACATCAACACTCACCAGCTATTCAGCAGAAACCCATGAGAAATGGGGGTTTACTTAGATTATTTTACCCTTCAGTTATCCTCATCCCAATAACGCCAAGACAATGCCAAATCTAGCCTAAATTACAAGCTTAGACTCCTAAGGCAGCAGGACTCGATATGGCCAGGCCCTTGTGGAACTAGTGTGTTATTGAGATCGACTACATTGCAGTTGGTCTGCGCAGAATCAGTCATCTACAAATCATCTTGCATCCCAAATACAGTGGTTTGCGAAAGTATTCACCCCCTCTGCATTTTTCCTATATTGTTGCCTTACAACCTGGAACCTCCGTACCAGGCTCAAATCTCTGGAAGACAAAACAAGTTTCCCCTCAAGAATTTCCCTATGTTAAGCGCCATCCATCATTCCTTAAATTCTGATCAGTTTACCAGTCCCTGCCTAAGAAAAACATCCCCACAGCATGATGCTGCCACCACCATGCTTCACTGCGGCGTTCTCGGGATATGCGTTCTCGGGATAATAAGGTGTTTTTGCACCAGACAGAGTTTTCCTTGTTGGCCAAAAAGCTACATTTTAGTCTCATCTGACCAGAGTACCTTCTTCCAAATGTTTGGGGAGTCTCCCACATGCCTTTTGGCAAAGACGAAAACGTGTTTGCTGATTTTTTTCTTTAAGCAATTGCTTTTTTCTGACCACTCTTCCATAAAGCCCAGCTCTGTAGAGTGCACGGCTTAAAGTGGTCCTATGGTCAGATACTCCAATCTCCACTCTGGAGCTTTGCAGCACCTCCAGGGTTGTTTGTTGCCTCTTATTAATGCCCTTTTTGCCTGGTCCATGAGTTTGTGGGCGGCCCTCTTGGCAGGTTTGTTGTGGTGCCATATTCTTCCCATTTTTTTAATAGATTTAAATGGTACTCCGTGGGATGTTCAAAGTTTCGGATATTTATTTATAACCAAACCCTTATCTGTACTTCTCCACAACTTTGTCCCTGACCTGTTTGGAGAGCTCCTTGGTCTTCATGGTGCCGCTTGCTTGGTGGTGTTGCAGACTCTGGGGCCTTTCAGAACAGGTAGGGATAGCTTGTATACATACGTGACACTTAAATAAAGTCCACCTGTGTACAATCTAACTAATTATGTGACTTCTGAAGGTAATTGGTTGCACCAGATCATATTTAGGGGCTTCATAGCAAAGGGGGTGAATACATATACATGGACCACTAACATTTATTTATTTTTGAAACAATAAACTTCAATTTACTATTGTGTATGTTCATCACATGAATTCCAAATAAAAATACATTTAAAATTACAGGTTGTAAATGCAAAAAGAAATAGGAAAAAAGCCAAGGGGGATGAATACTTTGCAAGGCACTGTAACTAGCTAGAGCTCAAATAAAATGTGCCGAATACAACAGATGTAGACCTTACTTACAAGCCCTTAACCAACAATGCAGTTAAGAAAAGAAAAAAAATGACTTGGCATGTATTTATGTAAAAATGTTTTTTAAAAAGTAACAAATAATTAAAAGAGCAGCAGTAAAATAATTGCGAGGCTATATACCGGGGATACCGGTACAGATTCAACATGCATGGGCACAGGTTAGTCGAGGTAACATGTACATGTAGGTAGAGTTATTAAAGTGACTATGCGTAGATGGCAATGCAAATAGTCTGGGTAGCCATTTGATTAGCTGTTCAGGAGTCTTACGGCTTGGGGGTAGAAGCTGTTTAGAAGCCTCTTGGACCTAGAATTGGCACTTTTTGCGGTTTTGTCGTGCCCTCTTCACGACTGTCTCGGGCCATGTTAGTTTGTTGGTGACGTCCTTGGTGGCCACCTTGAAGCTCTCAACCTGATCCTCTACAGCCCCGTCAATGAGAATGTGGGCATGCTTGGTCCTCCTTTCCTGTATTCCACAATCTCTTTTGTCTTGATCACGTTGAGGGAGAGGTTGTCCTGGCAGCGCTCGGCCAGGTCTCTGACCTCCCTATAGGCTGTCTTGTCGTTAAATCCGGCCTACCATTGTTGTGTCATCGGCAAACGTAATGATGGTGTTGGAGTCGTGAAGTCATGAGTGAACAGAGAATACAGGAGAGGACTGAGCATGCACCCCTGAGGTGCCCCACGTGTTGAATTTGTTACCAACCCTTACCACCTGGGGGAGGCCCGTCAGGAAGTCCAGGATCCAGTTGCAGAGGGAGGTGTTTAGTCCCAGGGCCCTGAGCTTAGTGATGAGCTTTGAGGGCAATATGGTGTTGAACGCTGAGTTGTAGTCAATGAATAGCATTCTCATATAGGTGTTCCTTTTGTCCAGGTGTGAAACAGCAGTGTGGAGCGCAATAGAGATTTCATCTGTGGATCTGTTGGGGCGGTATGCAATTTGGAGTGGGTCTCGGGTTTCTGGAATAATGATGTTGATGTGAGCCATGACCAGCCTCTCAAAGCACATCATGGCTACCGACGTGAGTGCTACGGGTCGGTAGTCATTTAGGCAGGTTACCTTGGTGTTCTTGGGCAGAGGGACTATGGTGGTCTGCTTGAAACATTTTGGTATTAAAGACTCAGACAGGGAGAGGTTGAAAATGTTTGGTAAGACATTTGCCAGTTGGTCAGTGCATGCTCAGAGTACACGTCCTGGTAAACCATCTGGCCTTGTGAATGTTGACCTGTTTAAAGGTCTTACTCACACCAGCTACGGAAAGCGTGATCAGTGTCGCCCGGAACAGCTGATGCTCTCATGCATGTTCCAGTGTTACGCGCCTCGAAGCGAGCATAGAAGTAATTTAACTAGTCTGGTATACCAGGCTCGTGTCGATGGGCAGCTTCTACTCTTTATGTGTTCAAGATCAGTGATCCTGTGCCTCACCTTGCTCAAACTGACCTCAAAACACACTGATTGTAACGTTAGTAATGACATCTGCCCTATAGCACTCAGTAGAAATTAAAATACATTTTAAAAAGTACCTACAGCGAATCCGAAAGCCGAGGCACTGTGTCTCATGAAGGAAACAGCTGTAAAAAAGAGAAACAAGTTTTACTATACATGAAGAACATTCATACATGAAATATCACTGGTACTGTTGTGAATGACTTGAGAATACCCAATGCACACCAAACACTGACGGCCGGTTAGCTCAAAACCGACTCAGCCTACCAGTAGTCCCTGGAGTTAAACAGTTTTGGTTCTCTTTTAACTACATTAGCTGCACTTGAATGAACGTCTGCGACAATGGGCCAATGGAATAGTCCCAAAAGTGCAAACCCCACCCATCTGGCAGTCCAAAATAACAAGGCTCAATTAAATGCTCAAAGTAATTAAACCCAGGTCTTATATGGTGCAACTACAACACTTAGTTATATTCAGCAGGTGTAGTAGTAAGATATAATATAGTGCTAGCATTCAGCATCCACACCATTGTCAGTTCACAGGGTTGAGTACCCCACAAGTGTGTACACAGCTGTTTGGAATGTAGCCTCAGACTCTGCAAACACACACAACCTTACCCCAGAGTTGATTACCATATTCAGGACATGAAATCATGGAATTCGAAACACATCCAACCCCAACCCAGAGGGATTACCCAGCACTGAAGACAATGCAATGTCCATACTGTGGACATTGTGTGTTTACGGACATATTCAATCAATCCTTATCCCAGTCTGCTGTTCCCACATGCTTCAAGAGGGCCACCATTGTTCCTGTTCCCAAGAAAGCTAAGGTAACTGAGCTAAACGACTACCGCCCCGTAGCACTCACTTCCGTCATCATGAAGTGCTTTGAGAGACTAGTCAAGGACCATATCACCTCCACCCTACCGGACACCCTAGACCCACTCCAATTTGCTTACCGACCCAATAGGTCCACAGACAACGCAATCGCAACCACACTGCACACTGCCCTAACCCATCTGGACAAGAGGAATACCTATGTGAGAATGCTGTTCATCGACTACAGCTCAGCATTTAACACCATAGTACCCTCCAAACTCGTCATCAAGCTCGAGACCCTGGGTCTCGACCCCGCCCTGTGCAACTGGGTCCTGGACTTCCTGACGGGCCGCCCCCAGGTGGTGAGGGTAGGTAACAACATCTCCACCCCGCTGATCCTCAACACTGGGGCCCCACAAGGGTGCGTTCTGAGCCCTCTCCTGTACTCCCTGTTCACCCACGACTGCGTGGCCATGCACGCCTCCAACTCAATCATCAAGTTTGCGGACGACACTACAGTGGTAGGCTTGATTACCAACAACGACGAGACGGCCTACAGGGAGGAGGTGAGGGCCCTCGGAGTGTGGTGTCAGGAAAATAACCTCACACTCAACGTCAACAAAACAAAGGAGATGATTGTGGACTTCAGGAAACAGCAGAGGGAGCACCCCCCTATCCACATCGACGGGTCAGTAGTGGAGAAGGTGGAAAGTTTTAAGTTCCTCGATGTACACATCACGGACAAACTGAATTGGTCCACCCACACAGACAGCGTTGTGAAGAAGGCGCAGCAGCGCCTCTTCAACCTCAGGAGGCTGAAGAAATTCGGCTTGTCACCAAAAGCACTCAAACTTCTACAGATGCACAATCGAGAGCATCCTGTCGGGCTGTATCACCGCCTGGTACGGCAACTGCTCCACCCACAACCGTAAGGCTCTCCAGAGGGTAGTGAGGTCTGCAGAACGCATCACCCGGGGCAAACTACCTGCCCTCCAGAACACCTACACCACCCGATGTCACAGGAAGGCCATAAAGATCATCAAGGACAACAACCACCCAAGCCACTGTCTGTTCACCCCGCTATCATCCAGAAGGCGAGGTCAGTACAGGTGCATCAATGCAGGGACCGAGAGACTGAAAAACAGCTTCTATCTCAAGGCCATCAGACTGTTAAACAGCCACCACTAACATTTAGCGGCCGCTGCCAACATACTGACTCAACTCCAGCCACTTTAATAATGGGAATTGATGGAAATTATGTAAAAACGTACCACCAGCCACTTTAAACAATGCCACCTAATATAATGTTTACATACCCTACATTACACATCTCTTATGTATATGTATATACTGTACTCTATATCATCTACTGCATCTTGCCATCTTATGTAATACATGGACCACTAGCCACTTTATACTATGCCACTTTATGTTTACATACCCTACAGTACTCATCTCATAGGTATATACCGTACTCTATACCATGTACTGCATCTTGCCTATGCCGTTCTGTACCATCACTCATTCATATATCTTTATGTACATATTCTTTATCCCTTTACACTTGCGTGTATAAGGTAGTAGTTGTGGAATTGTTAGGTTAGATTACTTGTTATTACTGCATTGTCGGAACTAGAAGCACAAGCATTTCGCTACACTCGCATTAACATCTGCTAACCATGTGTATGGGACTAATAAAATTTGATTTGATTTGATTTAATGCAGCCCAGGCTAATGACAACTAGCTTTGCGTTCCAAAATAATGGCATCCTATTCCCAAATTAATGTACTACTTTTGACTAGGGCCCATAGGGCGCTAACCTTTCCCTCGACGTCAACAAGGAGCTGATCGTGGACTTCAGGAGATAGCAGAGAGAGCACGGCCCCATCCACAGAGATGCAGTAAATAGGGTGAAAAGCTTCAAGTTCATCGGCGTGCACATCACAGACAACCTGAAATGGTCCAACCACACAAACTGTGGTGAAGGTGGCACAACAGTGCCTCAACCTCAGGAGGCTGAAAAAAAAGTGCCTAGTCCCTAAGACCCACAAACTTCTAAAGATGCACCATTGAAAGCATCCTGTTGGGCTGTATCACTCCCTGGTATGGCAATTGCTGTTAAATAGTCAACACTGGGGCCTCCCGAGTGGCGCAGTGGTCTAGGGAACTGCATCGTAGCGCTAGCTGCACCACCAGAGACTCTGGGTTCGCGCCCAGGCTCTGTCGCAGGCGGCTGCGACCGGGAGGTCCATGGGGCGACGCACAATTGGCCTAGCGTCGTCCGGGATAGGGAGGGTTTGGCCGGTAGGGATATCCTTGTCTCATCGCGCACCAGCGACTCCTGTGGCGGGCAGGGCGCAGTGCGCACTAATCAAGGGAGCCAGGTGCACGGTGTTTCCTCTGACACATTGGTGCGGCTCTCTTCCGGGTTGGAGGCATGCTGTGTTGAGCAGTGCGGCTTGGTTGGGTTGTGTTTCGGAGGACCCATGGCTTTCGACCTTCGTCTCTCCCGAGCCCGTACGGGAGTTGTAGCGATGAGACAAGATAGTAATTACTAGCGATTGGATACCACGAAATTGGGGAGAAAAGGGGGTAAAAAAATAGTCAACACTAACCGGCCTCCACCCAGTACCATCCCCTGAACTTAGTCACTGTTACTACCCGGCTACCACCCGGTACCTTTCGAGACCGCTGCCCTATGTACATAGTTATTGAACAGTGGTCACTTTAATAATGTTTACATACTTCATATGTATATACTGTATTCAAGTGGCCGTGGCTTGCTATAAAAAAGGCTTTCTGTAATTTTTTGATTGAAGATTAGAAGAATGTGCAAAAATGTGATCGGTGCCAGACGCTCCGGATCCAGTACCTCAAACGACCGCCCTCCTGAGCTTTTTGTCTAGCGTTTCCCGAGAACGGAGCGACAAACAAAAAACATCCAGTCAGCGGCAGTCCTGTCAGCTCGTTGAGAGAGGTCGAAGTAGAAAGGCAAGAATCGTGCAAACAGGCAGGCCACAAACAGACAAATAATGGCGTAGTACAACAGTGGTGTGCAGAACAGCATCTCGGAACGCGCAAATTGGCGATCCTTGTCACAGACGAGTTAACTGCAGCAGACAACCACACTGGGTTCTACCCCTATCAGCTAAAAATAGAAGCGGCTCAAGTGGGCACGCGATCACCGAAACTGGACAGGAGTGGAAAAACGTCACCTGATGTGAAGAATCCAAGTTCATGTTGCATCATGCTGATGGCATAGTCAGGATTTGGCATTAAGCATCATGAGTCCATGGACCCATCATGCCTGGTGTCAACGGTAAAAGCTAATGGTGGTGGTGTACTGGTGTGGGGAATGTTTTCTTGGGACACATTAGTTCCCTTGATACCAATTGAACGCCACAGCGTATCTAAACATTGTTGCTGATCAAACCCTATAAAGCATCTTTAGGAGGAGTTGGAATGTGCTGTTCGCAGCATGAATGTACCACTGTCCAATCTGCAGCAACTGCATGATGCCATCGTGTCAGCATGGATCAACATCCCTGTGGAACCTTGCCGACACCTTGAAGAATCCATACCCCCAAAGAATTCAGGTTGTTCTGGATGAAAAGGGGGTCCGACCCTGTACTGGATGGGTGTATCTGATAAACTTAAGAAATTTAGATTTCCCCCCCCCTCCCACTGGCCTAGACACAATGCATTATGGTTTTACAAATTAATAATAAATTACAAGCTGAAATATCTTGGGTCAATAAGTATTCAAGCCCTTTTTCATAACAAGCCTAAATAAGTTCAAGGGTAAACATTTGCTTAACAAGTCACATGCTCATTCGGTCTGCAATAGTGTTTAACACAATGTTTGAATGACTACCTCATCTCTGTACCCCACACATACAGATAATTGTAAGGTCCCTCAGTCGAGCAGTACATTTCAAACAGATTGAACCACAAAGAGCAGTGAGGTTTTCCAATGCCTCACGAAGTTGGTTTAAAAATAATAAGGTCGATAGGGTTATTTTGCCTAAACCTTTAGGCCTACCTATCAAAAATTGAAAGCTCCTTGAAAGTGGGAATATGCCGAGCCTATTGGGCCTAAAACAATTATGGCCTGTTGTATAGACAGAGCAAAAAAAGAGATCCGATTTTTTGTTTATAAATACTTTGCTATAATGACACACTTAGTTACCCACCTCGTTCCTTTCTGTTAGCATGTGCATGTAGTAAATACACCACCATGCATTCGGGATGTGTCTTTTCAGATTGATTTCAATCATTATTTAGTTGTGGACACTACATCACTGAACTCTATTGCTCTTGGTCTTCATCTTTTTATGTCACCTTGATTTTGCACCTGTGAGTTTTATCAGTTTCTTTATGAAAATATTTAGCTAACGCCATGACAGTAGCTAAAGCAGCACACAAGTAGACTACAAATGCATGCTGGGTCAGGCATGCCCTGTGCTCGTGAAGTGAGCGCTACTGGAGCAGCCGAGAAGGCCGACACTCCAGCCTTCGGGAATCTCGCTCAGCGCCCAGGTCAAATTGGGCACGCTCCACTGGATAGAGATATATATATATATTTATATTCAGGACATTGACATTGCTCATTCTGGTATTTCTTAATAAACATTTTTGGGATGTGTGTATTGTTACGTATACTGCACTGTTGGAGCTAGAAACAAGCATTTTGCTGCACATTTTAAATATGCGTACGCAACCTATAAAATCTGATCTCAGGGTGGACACTAGCCACACAGCCACCGATTTGGTGTGTAACTGCAACGTGCAGTGAATATATCCAGTAGCCTATATCCCTTGAAACCCCGGTCTCCTCTAATCTGCATAGGATGTGCTCATATATGCTTCAGAGATAAAGTTATGATAATGCACACATTTCATGCTCGCAGTCAAAGAACAAACACTGCAAGCCTCTTGTTCTTTTCCTGTGTTTGGTCAAGACTGCATTCTCACCTGCAGCGAACTGCACTAATTGAATCAGACCGAGACCACACTTTGAGACAACCGTGTGCGTTGTTTGGTGCGCTCCCAAGTACAGCTAGTTCCGTTAGTGTTCACATCAGTCCAAACTAAGGGGGTAAACAACAGAGATCGAAAGAATTGCTCCAAACCAAATTTGGTGTGAAAGCCCCCTGGGTACTTTGATTTGGCCTTTACACTACAGTAACATTTTATTTAAGAGACAAATAATGATGAGAACAATAAGGCTTTATTATTCTTGGTAGTGTTCATTAGGCACCAAACAGAAGAAAATAGACTGACACAGGGAGGGACTACCTGGACTTGTCCAATAAGAAACTATCATGTAAAAATGATTTAGCTTGCGTGCCCTAATGAACAAGACCCAGGTTCTCTTTCTGAAGTCCTCCTGGGGTGTAAAGCCCCCGTCCATTTATCCGTCTAAACAGTGACACACGGTGGGTGACAAACAGATCTTTCTGGGTCATCCCAGTCCGTAGGTCAAACCTCCCAACCTCCACTCATTGTCACGGTGACAGAGGCTGACACATCACCCTGACAGAACACCAACCACACCGAGAACAGAAAGACTACACCCGAAATGACACCTTTACCACCTATATAGCGCACTTCTTTTGAACAGGGCCCATAATGCACTATATAGGGAATAGGGTGCCATTTCAGACACAGCTAGGGTCTCCATGTGACAGAACAGATTAGGTTAGCAACCAGTCGTTTACAAATGAAGGCAGAAGTGTACAATTCTCCTCACTTTGTCAAGCCAGATCAAGTGTCTTAGAGAAAGGGTTTAAGAGGGCTTAAACCAACGCAGCACAGTCAAGTCATCCATCTTAGTGTTGTCACATTACCCGTAGGTGTCATGGTGTAACAGGAGTCACACTGCTTAAGTAACAGTACCGCTTACTTCAAGAGCCCACGCTGATATTCAATGTTTGATCCTCTGGGTGTTTCTCAATATGCATTCTCAAAGGGCATTCTCTTGAGTACGTTCTTGTGAGGATGAGTGTGGAGAATGCATAAAAATGTACATAAAGAAAATGCAACGTTCATAATTATCAGCTATATGTGAATTGTATTAATCTAGCTGGCCAGCTAGTTTTACATGTAAAAATAAAATAAAAACGACCTAAACAAATGTTATGAAAGATAAATGGCCAGCATCAGCTACAAATTCTTTGTGGGTAGCTAGCTAGCTACACATTTTGTCAGGCACAGAGGTTATTCTATGGAGTTAAACAGACCAAAATTAACACATTATGGTTAGTCAGGCATCATATGAGGAGATTTGGGCAACTTCTCATTCCAATGTCCCGAGTTCTCACGTCAGCTCAAAACCAGCCGCCATTGACTTCAGGACATTTTGCGTAGTTTTTTTAGGTGGTAGCGTCACATTACGTCAACAATACTGGGCATATTTCAGTTGAAGCTTGCGTCGATGCATGCTTAGAAATATGTACAAACGAAGAACACATTGAGAATTGCCCTCCATGTTCCATTTCTCATACTTTTGACTCATACTCCGACCTGTCCCGTGGTCCAATTTGCGTGCTCGGAGCATATTGAGAAACCCCTTGTCTCAAACACACGTAACTTACCTATTGACACATCTTAACCAGCTGCACCACCAGAAAGCTAGCAATTCAATGGCTCAGGCAGCAGTATTTGAGGATGAGTTAGTTTAACCAATTCATCTTGTTTACGATGGGGGGAAAAAAAATGTAAGAGCACTCCATTTCTTGAGGAAAACAGTTCTAATGTTGAAAACAAACAGCCTAATGTCACATTTGTTTACTTTCCAAGCTATAGCACACAGTGACAACACTAATCTGTCTGATCACATACCTGCACATCTTTGTCTTTCTCTCTTCCGCCCTCTGGCTCCATCTACTCCGGTCACCCAGAGAGACAGAGACATCAGAGCAGATGGGAGATAGGTCTCCGGAGAGACAGTGACAAGTCAGTCCCTTTCCACATTATAGACGAGAGTTCTTTGGTTCCTCAACCACTCCAGATTACTTCATTTCTGTGTCAATTCTTTGTAAGTGTCAATGCAGACAGGATCTGACTATGATCAAATCCTTTGTCGCATATTCTTTGACAGGGATCACAGATTTGACAAAAATATGATATGCAAGTGTTAAGATATACACATGTGAAATGTCCAAGAGAACACCATCTCACAGTCACAGGAAATATGGAGTGGAGAGAGTTTTAAACAAATATGCTAGCTCTGCCTAGGTTTTGAAAGGATCCTTGAGGTTCAAATATCCAATATCGGACAGTGGGCAGTGTCAGAAAATACACTGGACAGAGTAGCTACCCAGACAGACTGTTGCAGTGTGTGGGTTAAAAATGTTTAAAAAAATAATATATTGCTGGGGAAGTAAAGCATGAACGCAATATTACAACCTATGTGTTGTGATCCTTGTGTTTGCTCTATAACCTGTTAGTTCATATGCCTTGCCACTGTGATATATACTGTAGGCCTAAGGCAGAGACAATAAGACAGAGTGGCGGAATAAATTCAACCACAACTTTGTTTCTTCACAAAACCGGAGAGCAACATCTGTCCACAAAGCATATTGCATGTAACAAACAGTTATGACCTACAGCATGGTCAATCAAGTTAATGTTTCCTACATTTTCAGACTAATAAATAACTATTGATTTAGAACCACGGAGAGTTACCACAAGTCACGAATAAAACAGGGGCTGCCTCCACTATTCCAGCACCATTTCAACTTGCTCAAATCACCTATGCTTAGTCTAATACCGTGAGAATTTTAAAAAAGGTAGCTAAAACAATCTAGTCCAATCAACGTAAGCTAAATATCATGTGGCTGTCCACGATACTGTGTGTGTAAGTAGAAAAAACATGTTGACTCACGATACTTGTAGAGAAACACCAATGCCATCCCTCTTTCTCATGTTGGCGAAATGGTTTGACTGTCATACAGTAGGCTACACACTTAGTTTCTTTCATGGGCAACGATGAGCCAGCTAGTTAACATTAGCTTACTACATTTAGCTACAGATTGAAATTCATCCTCTCAGGCCATGGGCACAATGTATGAATTTATGGTTGGATCAGAAATCGCCATTTTAGTCATAGGCCAGTACAGAGAATTAAGTAAAACCACAAGTCCAAATCCCCATCCATGGCTAATTTAGGAAAGGAACAACTTTAGCTAGCAAGCCACCAGAGGACAACAAAACAATGAGATTGCAACAATTCCAGTTTTTTTCTGTCAATGATGTTTGGTTTTTATTGTGATGTGGACTGGTGTGAAGCCAAATCCAAACTGGCTTCTCTTGACACTTGTTTGCACCAGGAATAGTCACAGTTGAGCTCACTCAATTTAGCTCAACGCTAACTGGCAATGATTTTATTTAAAATCAAGGGAGGGCAAATGCTCGCTGGCTGCCCTTGCATTCAATGCTACAGGCGGCAACAATGTCATACTCATTTGGACCAGACAGAATCAGATAGATGGCCTACACAGAGAGAGGGGTGCTGTTTTGCTCGCCTGGATGCTTTCTCTGGGAGATACATTCAGCCTCTCAATTGAAGGAAAATTAAAAAAACAGACCATATATAAATTTAAATGTCTACTGGTACATTTTTGGGGGAAGCCTGGCATCAATGAATAACACTCGTGTTGGGGACAATGCCAGTGCCCCCCCCCCCCCCTTACCGAGCCTACAGAGGTGTAAAACAAGGCTTTCAAAGCCTTGCTTAAAATCTGGAGTTTCTGCATACCGCCAACACCCCCCCCCCCCCTCCCAAAGAGACTGCAGACTCTTTGGGAGCTTGCACTCCAGCTTATAGAGATGCATAGTTCTGAATGCATTAATATGGGACGCATCTCCCCCACTCTCATTTAGATTGTACCTTTTTTGGGTTGTTTTTACTGTGCATGTGGCCTTGAAGTTCGATATAGCATCTCAATTGTATGTCTGTGGGGTTGGGTGTGCGTGCGTGCATAACTGCATGTGCGTACGTCTGTGCATATCTCTGTGTCTTTGTCTCTCTCCAGGGTACACAGCGCAATGTTATCTGTATTCAGGGTCTGCCTCAGGGCCATAAGCCCTGGCATCGATCGCTCAGCCACCATCTAGACCGGTAGGGCACTCCCACTCAAAACACAGGGAACAGACAGCATGGTGACATGTGGCTGGTATTTCACTAAGCCCTGTGTTGGGTAATGTGACATGTTGAATGTGTTGTGAAATTGACATTCAGGCTACCCAAAAAGTAGTCAAAGGAAGAAAAGGTATTCGTAAAGCAAACCAAGGAAAAGCTATTGAAATTCAAAAAGGTATTATTTAGGTGTAATCAAACAAGCACAACACATTTTCAAAGAGGGCACACACATGGCAATTGTGGAACCGGATTATGCTATGACATCCAAAGAATGAGGGGGCAGGAAGAGAGAAACAGTAGCTCCACCTGGAACAGGGGTGGAGAAATCCACATTGTCAAAACAGTCATAGTTGAGAAAGTTGACAGACACACACGAGAGAGAGAGAGCGAGAGACTGGCCTCAAATGGAATGCAAATTAATCTGCCATTTGAGAGCCAACGACGTGCCACTGAATGCTTGTTAATTGTATCCTGAGGACGATGTGAAGTATCTGGGAAATTTTGGTTCCTACATCAGCCTGGATGGCGCCCGTTTTCTTCCCTACCTCCATCCACCTTAAAACCTGTCACAGATGACAAGCAGCTTAGAAAATGCAATTTCCGTAGTGTGATTTAACTGTGGTCAAGTATCTTTGAAATCACATAAAGACTCAGCAAGCAGAAGACAATTAAATAACACAAGCAAGATAGCTTTCCACGCTGTTCACCTTGAACACATGCCTATTGATCTGGGCACCAAGGAATCTATATGACCCAAGGCAAATGTATTTGTGCAACTGCACACATCATTGAGAATTTGCACACAAAAAAAAAAAACTGGTTGAAACAGTGTTTACTTAATGCTAATGTTTTCCTGTTTGCATGCCCCAGTTGCCATCATTCAGGTAGACATCTACAGTATAGAGAAAGACCCTAGGTGCTATAGATATCCATAATAGCCAGTCACTTCTCTTACACAGAAAAGACACACTGATGACACAGTGCACACAAAAACATCTGTTTTGGATTACACAAAACATTCCATAAAGGGTAGCAGAGCCATATTGTCCCATTTAATCTCAATGTCAAATAACGTGAATTACTTAACCTACACCACTGGTGTGATAATGCAATATGGTCAATCGATATTGGCTTTCATTGAATTCAGAACTGCGAAGGGGTGTGTACATGTGGTTAATGTACAGTACAAGTCAAAAGTGGAGAATGCCAAGAGTGTGCAAAGCTTTCATCAAGGCAAAGGGTGGCTACTTTGAAGAATCTCTAATATAAAATATATTTTGATTTGTTTAACTTTTGGTAAATACATGATTCCATGTGTGTTAATTCATAGTTTTGATGTCTTCACTATTATTCTACAAAGTTGTGGACAGATCTTTTCACCCCCAAAAATGCAAATGACAAAACATTCTCAGTCCCATTTGAAAAGCCGACTTGGAAATATAGTATACAATCATGTCTCGTGAACTGTAATAAGAGGGGGTGAGATTCATACACTGGCTGAAAAAAAAAGAAGCTGATTTCATACTCTACCCTGCAACCCTAAAGCACAACACGAGTCATCTTACCCACATGGGTCCCATCCTGAGGAAACCTTGTGGAGCTATATCACACAAAAGAGATAGTGAGAACTATAGAAGTTACTGTATTCTAATACAATACAGAGAAATCAGAGCTTTTCAATAACTATTCGAACATGCTTTGTTTGCTTTATAGTCAATATGTCCACCACAGATGATGCATGTAATGTTACATGGAGGAAAGTTGAACAGAAACAAACTAGTAACAGTCTAGAAATAACCCCTTGACCGCCAGCAGAATTGTGTGCTCGATTTTATACACCTGTCAGCAACAAGTGTGGCTGAAATAGTCAAATACACTCATTTGAATGGGTGCCCACATATACTTGCGGCCATGTAGTGTGTTTAGTAAACATGTGCAATATGGTATGTGTATTGTATATTATGTGTTAGAGTTGATATATCCATAGAGCACGCCACATGTTATTGATAAGTCATAAGATTTGCAAAATTGACAGGTTCATCAGAGACTACTGGGAACTGTTGCATAGACATTGCCTCAAAGCCTGGTCCCAGATCTGTTTGTGCGGTCTTATCAACTCAGAGTTGGAAAGGCAACAGAAACAGATCTGGGACAAAGCGTATTCCCTCAGAGAGAACAAACGTATACTCACTGAAAGCTGCTACTGCCAGGATCAGCGTCACAAAGATGGAAACCCAGGAGACCCACAATGCTTTCTTGCGGTATCTTTGAGCTTCATCAGGCTTCAGCCTCATGCTGCTCTCCAGTAAGCCTGTCAAAAGCAACACAGTAATAAGCAGGGGTGAGATTCCAGAACGCTTTTAGCACTCATATCCTAATTTGTCCATTGCATACAATAGACTTATGATTATCTACATGCCATGAACCTTCCTGGTTTATGAAACAAAAGAAAAATGAAGCAATGCACAAATTTGAAGGATCCTTGTATTGTAGCCTCCTGAAAGCCCAGAGGTGTGAGGACTGGCACTGGTGTAATGGTACTGTAGGGTTACACAGTAAACTACAGTCTCACAATAGTGATATTGAGGTACTGTGGGCCAAAAAAAAAAATCTATTCTAGACATTAAATCAAGTTGGTCACTAGCTAAGTCCTACCGACTGCAACCTCAGGAGCCTGTGGTGTATTCATTACGTCTAGCAACAAGAAACCATTACCGTTTGAGAACCAATTGGAAGCAAACAGAAGAAAAAAATTGAGGGACCCCTACCTGAATTTGTCCAATAGAAACCCTATTTTTAGTTGCAAAACTTTTCCTGTTTGAAGTAAACGGTTTCTGTTGCAAAATGTTTGAAACAGACTAAACAGTTTGCAACAGAATTGGCATAATAAATACATACATAGTCACCTAAAATGTGTTTTGAACAAGGTTAATTGCATATAGGAGCTAGAGGGTGTGGACATTTTTATTTTTGAGTCCGCATGAAGGCTATACTATGATGGTCATTGAGACTTCTCAGATGTATCTCTTAGATGTGTAGGATCAGTGATGGACTTAGTGCCCTGATATTATCAAGCAGCTTGTCTGTCAGGGTAAAACTAAATAACCAAGGTAAAGACAGTTTCAGGTTGGATATTCGCATGTAGTTTTCCTTATGTCCACCAACAGCAGTTAGGGAACGTCAACATAGTGACAAATCACATTTGTCAAATTTCAATAGCTCTTTAACCATTACTCCAAACACTTTCAAAACTGGTTGTAGCTAACCCAATGGCATAGACACACATTGCACACCCTTTAGTTTGTCCATTTTCATCTCACATAGTTTTACAGAGCTTGCTCAGGAATGGCAGCAGGCAGGTGTGAGTGCATCTGCACGCACAGTGAGGCGAAGACTTTTGGAGGATGGCCTGGTGTCAAGGAGGGCAGCAAAAGAGCCACTTCTCTCCAGGAAAAACATCAGGGACAGACTGATATTCTGCAAAAGGTACAGGGATTGGACTGCTGATGACCGGGGTACTGTCATTTTCTCTGATGAATCCCCTTTCCGATTGTTTGGGGTATCCGGAAAAAAGCTTGTCCGGAGAAGACAAGGTGAGCGCTACCATCAGTCCTGTGTCATGCCAACAGTAAAGCATCCTGAGACCATTCATGTGTGGGGTTGCTTCTCAGCCAAGGGAGTGGGCTCACTCACAATTTTGCCTAAGAACACAGCCATGAATAAAGAATGGTACCAACATCCTCCAAGAGCAACTTCTCCCAACCATTCGGGAACAGTTTGGTGACGAACAATGTCTTTTCCAGCATGATGGACCACCTTGCCATAAGGCAAAAGTGATAACTAAGTGGCTCGGGGAACAAAACATCAATATTTTGGGTCCATGGCCAGGAATCTCCCCAGACCTTAATCCCATTGAGAATTTGTGGTCAATCCTCAAGAGGCTGGTGGACAAACAAAAACCCACAAATTCTGACAAACTCCAAGCATTGATTATGCAAGAATGGGCTGCCATCAGTCAGGATGTGGCCCAGAAGTTAATTGACAGCATGCCATGGCGGATTGCAGAGGTCTTGAAAAAGAAGGGTCAACACTGCAAATATTGACTCTTTGCATCAACTTCATGTGATTGTCAATAAAAGCCTTTGACACTTATGAAATGCTTGTAATTATACTTCAGTATTCCATAGTAACGTCTGACAAAAATATCTAAAGACACTGAAGCAGCAAACTTTGAGGAAATTAATATTTGTGTCATTCTCAAAACTTTTGGCCTCAACTGTAGAGTGTTTGTAGACTAATAAAAAAATATTAAGTGACAGTTTCATCAGTACGTGCTTAAAGTCATATCACAAAGATCACAGATGACAGTGCCCACCAAATCTATGACAATAGAGAACGAATTGTAAGCACCAAAGTGTGTTTGTCAAAATAATATCTGAAAATGTCAGTTATTGAACATAATACTTCTATTTGCAATAGCAATTTATGATATATGCAGTTGAGGAATATTCCATGTACCAACACTACATGTAGGACGGACATTAGACATTCCCACATACGGTATTTTTTATTTTACCTTTATTTAACCAGGTAAGCCAGTTGAGAACAAGTTCTCATTTACAACTTTGACCTGGCCAAGATAAAGCAAAACAGTGTGACACAAACAACAGAGTTACACATGGAATAAACAAACATACAGTCAATAACACAATACAAAAGTCTATATACAGCGTGTGCAAATTAAGAAAGGAGGTAAGGCAATAAATAGGCCATAGTGGCGAAATAATTACAATTTCACAAATAAACACTGGAGTGAGATGTGCAGAAGATGTATGTGCAAGTAGAGATACTGTTGTGCAAAGGGGCAATATACACTGCTCAAAAAAATAAAGGGAACACTTAAACAACACAATGTAACTCCAAGTCAATCACACTTCTGTGAAATCAAACGGTCCACTTAGGAAGCAACACTGATTGACAATAAATTTCACATGCTCTGGTGCAAATGGAATAGACAAAAGGTGTAAATTATAGGCAATTAGCAAGACACCCCCAATAAAGGAGTGGTTCTGCAGGTGGTGACCACAGACCACTTCTCAGTTCCTATGCTTCCTGGCTGATGTTTTGGTCACTTTTGAATGCTGGCGGTGCTCTCACTCTAGTGGTAGCAAGAGATGGAGTCTACAACCCACACAAGTGGCTCAGGTAGTGCAGCTCATCCAGGATGGCACATCAATGCGAGCTGTGGCAAGAAGGTTTGCTGTGTCTGTCAGCGTAGTGTCCAGAGCATGGAGGCGCTATCAGGAGACAGGCCAGTACATCAGGAGACGTGGAGGAGGCCGTAGGAGGGCAACAACCCAGCAGCAGGACCGCTACCTCCGCCTTTGTGCAAGGAGGAGCACTACCAGAGCCCTGCAAAATGACCTCCAGCAGGCCACAAATGTGCATGTGTCTGCTCAAACGGTAAGAAACAGACTCCATGAGGGTAGTATGAGGGCCCGACGTCCACAGGCGGGGGTTGTGCTTACAGCCCAACACCGTGCAGGACGTTTGGCATTTGCCAGAGAACACCAATATTGTCAAATTCACCTTTGGCGCCCTGTGCTCTTCACAGATGACAGCAGGTTCACACTGAGCACATGTGACAGAGTCTGGAGACGCCGTGGAGAACGTTCTGCTGCCTGCACCATCTTCCAGCATGACCGGTTTGGCGGTGGGTCAGTCATGGTGTGGGGTGGCATTTCTTTATGGGGCCGCACAGCCCTCCATGTGCTCGCCAGAGGTAGCCTGACTGCCATTAGGTACCGAGATGAGATCCTCAGAGCCCTTGTGAGACCATATGCTGACACATGCACATTTGTGGCCTGCTGGAGGTCATGTTGCAGGGCTCTGACAGTGTTCCTCCTTGCACAAAGGCGGAGGTAGCGGTCCTGCTGCTGGGTTGTTGCCCTCCTACGGCCTCCTCCACGTCTCCTGATGTACTGGCCTGTCTCCTGGTAGCGCCTCCATGCTCTGGACACTACGCTGACAGACACAGCAAACCTTCTTGCCACAGCTCGCATTGATGTGCCATCCTGGATGAGCTGCACTACCTGAGCCACTTGTGTGGGTTGTAGACTCCGTCTCATGCTACCACTAGAGTGAGAGCACCGCCAGCATTCAAAAGTGACCAAAACATCAGCCAGGAAGCATAGGAACTGAGAAGTGGTCTGTGGTCACCACCTGCAGAATCACTCCTTTATTGGGGGTGTCTTGCTAATTGCCTATAATTTACACCTTTTGTCTATTCCATTTGCACCAGAGCATGTGAAATTTATTGTCAATCAGTGTTGCTTCCTAAGTGGACCGTTTGATTTCACAGAAGTGTGATTGACTTGGAGTTACATTGTGTTGTTTAAGTGTTCCCTTTATTTTTTTGAGCAGTGTATAATACATCAATAAAATCAATTTAGCCTCAAATAAATAATGAAACATGTTCAATTTGGTTTAAATAATGGAAAAACAAAGTGTTGGAGAAGAAAGTAAAAGTGCAATATGTGCTATGTAAGAAAGCTAACGTTTCAGTTCCTTGCTCAGAACATGAGAACATATGAAAGCTGGTGGTTCCTTTTAACATGAGTCTTCAATATTCTCAGGTAAGAAGTTTTAGGTTGTAGTTATTATAGGAATTATAGGACTACTTCTCTCTATACCATTTGTATTTCATTAACCTTTGACTATTGGATTTTCTTATAGGCACTTTAGTATTGCCAGTGTAACAGTATAGCTTCCATCCCTCTCCTCGCTCCTACCTGGGCTCGAACCAGGAACACAACGACAACAGCCACCCTCGAAGCAGCGTTACCCAAGCATAGCAAGGGGAATGACTACTCCAAGTCTCAGAGCAAGTGACGTTTGAAACGCTATTAGCCCCGCTAACTAGCTAGCCATTTCACATTGGTTACACCAGCCTAATCTCGGGAGTTGATAGGCTTGAAGTCATAAACAGCGCAATGCTTGAAGCACAACGAAGAGCTGCTGGCAAAACGCACGAAAGTGCTGTTTTAATGAATGCTTACGAGCCTGCTGCTGCCTACCACTGCTCAGTCAGACTGCTCTATCAAATCATAGACTTAGTTATAACATAACACACAGAAATACGAGCCTTGGGTCATTAATATAGTAGAATCCGGAAACTATCATCTCGAAAACAAGATGTTTATTCTTTCAGTGAAATAAGGAACCGGTCCGTATTTTATCTAACGGGTGGCATCCATAAGTCTAAATATTCCTGTTACATTGCACAACCTTCAATGTTATGTCATAATTACGTAAGATTCGCGCAAATTAGGCAGCCGAAACTGTTGCATATACACTGACACTGCGTGCAATGAACGAAAAAGTAGTGACACAATTTCACCTGTTTAATACTGCCTGCTAACCTGGATTTCTTTTAGCTAAATATACAGGTTTAAAAATACATAATTCTGTGTATTGATTTTAAGAAAGGCATTGATGTTTATGGTTAGGTATACATTGGAGCAACGATACGCACCGCGTCGATTATATGCAACGCAGGACACGCTAGATAAACGAGTAGTATCATCAACCATGTGTAGTTAACTAGTGATTATGATTGATAGATTGTTTTTTTATAAGTAGTTTAATGCTAGCTAGCAACTTACCTTGGCTTACTGCATTCGCATAACAGGCAGGCTCCTTGTGGAGTGCAATGTAATCAGGTGGTTAGAGCATTGGACTAGTTAACTGTAAGGTTGCAAGATTGAATCCCCCGAGCTGACAAGGTAAAAATCTGTCGTTCTGCCCCTGAACGAGGCAGTTAACCCACCGTTCCTAGGCCGTCATTGAAAATAAGAATGTGTTCTTAACTGACTTGCCTAGTTAAATAAAGGTGAAAACCGCCAAATCGTTGTCCAAAAATACCGATTTCCAATTGTTAGGAAAACTTGAAATCGGCCCTAATTAAAATCGGCCATTCCGATTAATCGGTCGACCTCTACCTCATACCTCTGGCACTTTAGTCAGACTGGCTCTGTGGTGCACAGTCTGGCAATCAGGAGAGAATACATACAGGTCAACGGTGCCAATTGAAAGTCAAGGGGTGTGTCTGTGCCTTTTGGATTACTCTCTCTTTACAGAGAACCCGTGGTTCAAGTGTGCTCTGCCCATGTCTGAAAGTGACAGAGCCAGCAGCCAAGAGAGTTAACGGTATGTCATTAAAAAGTATTACACTGATAAATATATGTAAAATGCTAATATGTATTAGATCCAGTACAATGGAATAACTAAGAGCTGAATTTGAATGCAGCATTTTCCGATTCCTCCTCCTCTCTGTCCATCAGGGTCAACCAAAAACACTTGGCCTGATGGTTCATGCAGATACTGGGGAAGCAATATAGAAATGTATTGATCCCTTAAATGACTTTACTGTTAAATGACCCATATCACAACCCTTATACCTCTTCACAAAAATGTACCTAAATCAATTTTGGGGAAATGATTTTACTCACAAAAGACGTAGGAATTGATTTTCCAAGTTAGAAATAGGCCATGCATCAAATAACTATTTTAAATCAGAAAAACGAACCCTCAAATGCAATATTTCATTTTGTATGTTGTCTGCAGGTGGCTTGCTGTGAATGCACTCAAATATCAAGTCATGTAAACTGCTTTCTAATTCTCAACGTAGAAGGATTTGTCTTCATGTACAGTATATGAAAGTGATATTATAAAAAGGATTCTTTCACGTTACCAAGCTCACGGTGACTGACAAATCACTGTCTATTACTGTGATTAAAAAGAGCATATGAAATACTGTTTTTCATGAGGCCTACCTGTGCGCCTTCCTTTAAGCACCTCCGTTTGAACACATCTCCTGTCCTTCATCCATTCCACATACAGCCATTTGCGGATCTTTTCAGTGTCCATGTGAATGATAATTATTGCGAGGATGAAACATTTTTTGACTAAAAAGTTTTTTTTAAACAGCCATGTAAAAATGAAGGCCTGCAAAGCTTACAGATTTAAGTCTAATAGCATGAGATGAAAGTAGACAAACTAAAGGGTGTGCAATATAGATGAGTAGTCAGTGGATACTCTGAACCTTGTTTGAAGTATGTCAAATGACCAAGGAGTTATTGAAATTTGAATGTAAAAAAAGCTTGTACTTTGTTCACGCTCTCTAATTCAACTAGGAATACAAGACGCTGCTCACATTTCCACATGTTTATTCGTTTTGGAAAGCAAATGAATGTCTAAATCGTGAGAATAAGACCTGTGCAATGTTGTGCGCAATTTTTCCAACATCAAGACACTTAATTGGAGGTGGCTCAAGTGGTTTGAAATCTATTGAGGTTTGAAAGCGCGAATATCCGTCGAATATCGAACTTGAAACTGTCTTTACCTCGGTAACTAAATAAGTGTTACGGCTGCCTTACTATACCCCCTTCAACTAAAGTCTTAACCATACTTGTTTCAGGTATCCAGTCTGTTAAGAGACAACAATGTATAATGGAAATTCGAGACATGCTGGGAGTAGCCCGTATGCGTATTGTATTTTTGTTTGATTTGTCATAGATATCGGCCTACCTTGCCCCTCCACGCTATCGCTAATGTTCATCTCCTGGTCCATCTTGAATTTAGGGTGGCTGTTGATTTGGGGTGGCTGTTGATCTGTCGGGTCGCACTGGCCGTTCACAGTCAACGGAACGTCAATAGTCGGCTCCGGGATGGTGCTCACCCGGTCTGAGTCCGTCATTGTTCTAAATTGCGGTTCCAATTAGTCAACTCCAAAAACGGTTCCAATTAGCATTCACCTCCAGCATTGGCCGCGCGGTGAAACACCGCTTCCCATTCATTTCAAGGGAAGGAAAGTTGAGAGAGAGAGGGGGACTTTAGAAGGAGAAAAAAAACTTTTCCCAACTTTATGCAAATCACCAGCGGCGACCGCTGGGCGATGACCAATCATAGGGAGCGGTTCCCATGACGAATTTAACGCTACGCGACCCAATGATGGAGACTTTCTTCAGCGAAGATGACTGACAAAAATACTAGGATGGAAGCAAATGTAAGTGATTCAAACGTCATAACGAATCATCCAAAAAATGTACAGTTGACAGGAATATGTTAGTTAATGTAGAGTCAAACGATTATGCATATTGTAATCATAAAGTAAATTTTCGAAAATCGCGATTTAGCCAGCTAGCTAACTAGCTAACATTAGCCAGCTAGCTTTATGGGTGTTGTGACATGAGTATGGAATAGTAAGTCTGGTTGTTTAACGTTTTAGGGACTCCTGAAACAACCAGCAAACCAGGCTGTCGTCTTGTGAAACAGTGGATGTAAGGAATCTAGCTAGCTAAAGCATTTATTGCAAATTGAATGAACAAATTTGTAAGCTTGCCTTACTGATATTTTCCATGCAATGCATAATGATGAAAAAAAGTAACTAGCTATGTTCTTGCTTATTGTGCAGTGGAGGATAAAAATGCCTGTATGCCTCTGGATCGGCTATCTGGCCCATCTATGGACCCAAACGTTTGGTATACATATTAGTTCAGAACCTAGCTATGAACCTCAGCTATCATAGCCAGTTGTATCAACTTCAAAACACTCTGAATGACATTAATGAAGCCTATGGATTAAGTAGAATACAATAACTTTGTGCTAAGGATGCAACTCGTATATACATGTAGTTATTACCATGCATGAGATCCCCACATTGTAGCTTGTACATTCAGTATATTCACTGATCATGTACCCTACCTTGGCAAATAAAGGTGCAGATCAGGGTTTTTTTGTGTTTTTTCCCACCTTTATTTAACCAGGTTAAATAACTAGGCAAGTTGAGAACAAGTTCTCATTTACAATTGCGACCTGGCCAAGATAAAGCAAAGCAGTTCGACACATACAACAACACAGAGTTACACATGGAGTAAAACAAACATACAGTCAATAATACAGTAGAAAAATAAGTCTATATACAATGTGAGCAAATGAGGTGAGACAGTGGAGGTAAAAGGCAAAGAAAAAGGCCATGGTGGCAAAGTAAATACAATATAGCAAGTAAAACACTGGAATGGTACATTTTCAGTGGAAGAATGTGCAAAGTAGAGATATAAATAATGGGGTGCAAAGGAGATAAATAAATACAGTAGGGGGAGAGGTAGTTGTTTGGGCTAAATTATAGATGGGCTATGTACAGGTGCAGTAATCTGTGAGCTGCTCTGACAGCTGGTGCTTAAAGCTAGTGAGGGAGATAAGTGTTTCCAGTTTCAGAGATTTTTGTAGTTCATTCCAGTCATTGGTAGCAGAGAACTGGAAGGAGAGGCGGCCAAAGGAAGAATTGGTTTTGGGGGTGACCAGACAGATATACCTGCTGGAGCGCGTGCTACAGGTGGGTGCTGCGATGGTGACCAGCGAGCTGAGATAAGGGGGGACTTTACCTAGCAGGGTCTTGTAGATGACCTGGCGCCAGTGGGTTTGGCGACGAGTATGAAGCGAGGGCCAGCCAACGAGAGCGTACAGGTCGCAGTGTTGGGTAGTATATGGGGCTTTGGTGACAAAACGGATGGCACTGTGATAGACTGCATCCAATTTATTGAGTAGGGTATTGGAGGCTATTTTGTAAATGACATCGCTGAAGTCGAGGATCGGTAGGATGGTCAGTTTTACGAGGGTATGTTTGGCAGCATGAGTGCTTTGTTGCGGAATAGGAAGCCCATTCTAGATTTAACTTTGGATTGAAGATGTTTGATGTGAGTCTGGAAGGAGAGTTTACAGTCTAACCAGACACCTAAGTATTTGTAGTTGTCCACATATTCTAAGTCAGAACTGTCCAGAGTAGTGATGTTGGACGGGCGGGCAGGTGCAGGCAGCGATCGGTTGAAGAGCATGCACTTTGTTTTACTTGTATTTAAGAGCAATTGGAGGCCACGGAAGGAGAGTTGTATGGCATTGAAGCTCATCTGGAGGGTTGTTAACACAGTGTCCAAAGAAGGGCCAGAAGTATACAGAATGGTGTCGTCTGCGTAGAGGTGGATCAGAGACTCACCAGCAGCAAGAGCGACATCATTGATGTATACAGAGAAGAGAGTTGGTCCAAGAATTGAACCCTGTGGCACCCCCATAGAGACTGCCAGAGGCCCGGACAACAGGCCCTTCGATTTGACACACTGAACTCTATCAGAGAAGTAGTTGGTGAACCAGGTGAGGCAATCATTTGAGAAACAAAGGCTATCGAGTCTGCCGATGAGGATGTGGTGATTGACAGAGTCGAAAGCCTTGGCCAGGTCAATGAATACGGCTGCACAGTATTGTTTCTTATCGATGGCGGTTAGGATATCGTTTAGGACCTTGAGCGTGGCTGAGGTGCACCCATGACCAGCTCTGAAACCAGATTGCATAGCGGAGAAGGTATGGTGGGATTCAAAATGGTCAGTAATCTGTTTGTTGACTTGGCTTTGTTGACTTGGCTTTAGTTGACTTGACCTTAGAAAGGCATGGTAGGATAGATATAGGTCTGTAGCAGTTTGGGTCAAGAGTGTCTCCCCCCTTTGAAGAGGGCTATGACCGCAGCTGCTTTCCAATCTTTGGGAATCTCAGACGATACGAAAGAGAGGTTGAACAGGCTAGTAATAGGGGTTGCAACAATTTCGGCAGATCATTTTAGAAAGAAAGGGTCCAGATTGTCGAGCCCGGCTGATTTGTAGGGGTCCAGATTTTGCAGCTCTTTCAGAACATCCGCTGACTGGATTTGGGAGAAGGAGAAATGGGGAAGGCTTGGGCGAGCTACTGTGGGGGGTGCAGTGCTGTTGACCGGGATAGGGGTGGCCAGGTGGAAAGCATGGCCAGCCGTAGAAAAATGCTTATTGAATTTCTCAATTATAGTGGATTTATCGGTGGTGACAGTGTTTCCTGTCCTCAGCGCAGTGGGCAGCTGGGAGGAGGTGTTCTTATTCTCCATGGACTTTAGTGTCCCAGAACTTTTTTGAGTTTGTGTTCCAGGAAGCAAATTTCTGCTTGAAAAAGCTAGCCTTGGCTTTTAACTGCCTGTGTATAATGGTTTTTAGCTTCCCTGAAAAGTTGGATATCACGGGGGCTGTTCGATGCTAATGCAGAACGCCATAGGATGTTTTTAAGTTGGTTAAGGGCAGTCAGGTATGGAGAGAACCAAGGGCTATATCTGTTCCTGGTTCTACATTTCTTGAATGGGGCATGCTTATTTAAGATGGTGAGGAAGGCTTTTAAAAAACATAACCAGGCATCCTCTACTGACGGGATGATAATTTGTGTGAGATTGAGGGCATCAAGCTTAGATTGTAGGATGGCTGGGGTGTTAAGTATGTTCCAGTTTAGGTCACCTAGCAGCACGAGCTGTGAGGATAGATGGGGGGAAATCAGTTCACATATGGTGTCCAGAGCACAGCTGGGGCAGAGGGTTGTCTATAGCAGACGGCAACAGTGAGAGACTTGTTTTTAGAGAGGTGGATTTTTAAAAGTAGAAGTTCAAATTGCTTGGATACAGACCTGGATAGTAGGACAGAACTCTGCAGGCTATCTTGTCTGAAAATGTTGTCGTTAGGAATGGAGATTTCAGAATTTTTGGTGGTTTTCCTAAGCCAGGATTTAGACACGGCTAGAACATCCGGGTTGGCAGAGTGTGCTAAAGCAGTGAATAAAACAAACTTAGGGAGGAGGCTTCATATGTTAACATGCATGAAACCAAGGCTATTACGGTTACAGAAGTCATCAAAAGAAAGCGCCTGGGGAATAGGAGTGGAGCTAGGCACTGCAGGGCCTGGATTCACCTCTACATCACCAGAGGAACAGAGGAGGAGTAGGATAAGGGTACGGCTAAAAGCTATGATAATTGGTCGTCTAGAACGTCCGGAACAGAGAGTTAAAGGAGGTTTCTGGGGGCCGATAAAATAGCTTCAAGGTATAATGTACAGACAAAGGTATGGTAGGATGTGAATACAGTGGAGGTAATCCTAGGTATTGAGTGATGAGAGATATTGTCTCTAGAAACATCATTGAAACCAGGTGATGTCATCGCATGTGTGGGTGGTGGAACTGAAAGGTTGGATAAGGTATAATGAGCAGTGCTAGAGGCTCTACAGTGACATAAGCCAATAAACACTAACCAGAACAGCAATGGACAAGGCATATTGATATTAAGGATGGGCATGCTTAGTCGAGTGATCATAAGGGTCCAGTGAGTAGTGAGGTTGGTTGGGGTAACGGCGATTCAGACAGCTAGCCGGGCCATCGGTAGCAAGCTAGCATAGGATGGAGGTCTGTTTTTAGCCACCTCGTGCGTTTCCAACGGTAGATTAGTGGGGTTCCGTGTGATAGAGGGGATCAATCCAATTGGCAAAATAGATATAGTTATAGTGACCCAAGAAAAATTGTCCGATAGACCTATTCAGATAGCAGCCGATAAGACAGCTAACGATTAGCGGGCCGCAGATGGGCGTTCAGGTAACTTCGCGACAGAGGGGCCAGTTGGATAACTCCCTCGGGCAGATAACGTCGGTAGTCCAGTCTTGAAGGCCCGGTGGGGCTCCACATCGGCAGTAAAACGGGTCCAGATAGGTGATTGTAGCCCAGGAGTGGCTGATGGAACTCTTCAGCTGGCTAGCTCCGGAATAATTTATGTTTGCTCCGGGATCGACGTAAGCCAATAGTCACACGGATAGCAGCTAGCTAGTTGCGAGATCCAGGTGTAAATGTCCAGAGCTTGCGGTTGAAATCCGGGGATGTGGAGAGAAAAGTAGGTCCGGAATGTTCTGGTCTGAGTCGTGTTGTCCAAAACTGGCGATAGCTTTTTGAGCTAAAGGATAGCTGATGACCACAAACCGTGGTTAGCTGAATACTAACGTTAGCCAGTAAACTGGCTAGCTTCTATTGTGGATTTCAGATTTGAGGTAAATAATACTTCTTCTTTTTTTTATTGGTGATGCGGGTTGCAGGAGAGTGTTTTGAAGTTGAGTTTTTGGAAAATAAAAAATATAAAAGATATGGAAATATATATATACACGGCAAGACAAGGACAAAGGACGTCTGACTGCTATGCCATCTTGGAATCAATGGTATGAATGTCTGACATTATTTTTCAGTCATATCCAATACCAGGAGTATCAAATTCCAGTCTTTGAATGATGCTGTGTCTGCATGTATGTATTACAATTACACAATTCAACAGTGTTTACCAATCTTGATCCTGGGACATCAATGGTTACACTTTGTATCTAAGAGACTAGAAACAGGATTTAACTAGTTAAAGGCTGATTTGTAATTCATATATACATAAGAAAAAAAATTAAACAGTACACTACACTTCCTATGCATCATGTAAATACTCTAAAACCAGTTAATCTCTATGTAATGCGGTTCATCTGCATTGATCTGTTAAACACAGGATAGTTGTGGCATTTCAACCAGTAGAGAATGTGAAATGCTTTATTGAAAGAAGTTAATTATCCAAGTGTTATAAATACATGCATTACAAATATTATACTTGTAATATTATAAATACAAGTTCAATCTGTACTTCAATGCACATCTGTTGCGCATTACAAAAACAGGAAGAAAGAGGTGGCGAGAGGTGTAAAAGACAAAGGGAAATAGGTAAGAACATAGGAGCAGGGAAGGCAGCATATGATTAATGATTAGTGCTACCCAAATATTCTCTCAGTTCATCACAATTACATAAGTGTCTGGTCGGCACGAAAGTTGAGGCGGCGATGATGGGACTGGGGGTTGGCATCCTCTCTCACATAAAAACATCTGCAGACGAGCGACAGATGGCGAGAGAGACAGCATGTTTAAGCCTTGTTTTTATTCTAACATTATCATAAATCAGGAGGTGAAATGCAAAACTGACCTTGGATCATTAACTCTGGGTCTACTACATCTCTATCTGTATTTCAATGTAAAGCATCTCTTTAATAATAATTCCTGTTGACCTGACCAAGTGACCTCTCACCTCTGATCATGCTGTGCCCTCTATGTAGCCAGTTCAGATGTGGGAGGGTTTCACCGACACAGCTGATATAACCTAGAGGATTTAGGGAGAAGAGGAAAGAGGGATGAAGTGAAGGAGATGCTTATTGAGAAAATAAGGTAGTTAAAGAGACAGTGTTCAACAGGAATCTGTGTGTGGCTGCAGAGTACTTTATGCTGAAAAACATGAACGGACACACAAGGACAAACAATATAGCGTAGTTATAGAAATAATGAAGTGTAACTATTCTCCATGGTTGGCCCTCTTGCCTATTCTTTGAAGGTGGAAGGAGCCACAGTTATACACCTGAGCCTGCTTACTGCACAACACAATCCATCAATCAGATTGATACACGAGTGTGTAGGTGTGTGTTATAGAGTGTCTAATTGTTCTACATTTTTTCAATATGGGTGATTTTAAAATAGCCGGTGTTGTTTTTGTAAAGACATCACACCCTTACCTAAACAGCACCCTCACCTGAGAAGTAGAAATCAAAGGGAGAGAAACTGGAAATTGAATAACTGCAATTGACATAGCTAAGTAAATGGAAGAATACTCTTATTGCAATGTGAATGGCTCTTAAAAGAGCCTTTGGTTGTGGATAGTGTAGTCTATGGTGTTGCCAGGGAACAGCACCCTCTTCGAAGAAGTAGGAGGTGAAGATCTCCCGCACACAGATTGCCTCTCTTGTGGCATTGTTGTACCCCATCCTTGAAACATCCTGCAGACTTCTCTAGTACACGGTGGCTGCATATCCCCTCCTGGTCCTCGTGTCCATCCTCATGAAGTTATGCAGGACACAGGTAGCTTTCACACACCTGAATTCCTCCAGGAGGCAGGCCCAGATGGCCCTGGTCACCCAACCTTGCAGTGCCCTACACGTTAACTGTACCGTTGTAATTATTAGAGTTTTACATCACCAGGTCATTGTGGATTACTAAAGTTTAATATCCCTGATAACAAATCATGATAACATTGGATTGATAGATGCATGGCCACACATATGTGCATGTGACAATAACAGGATCATATCAAGGATAGCGTCACAAATTAATACATAAATACCACTTGAAGCTTGATGATGAGTTGATCATTTGAATCAGCTGTGCAGTGCTAAGACAAAAACGTGCACCCCTTGGAGTCCCCAGGACCTCTTCATATATAGACAGGCTTTCATAGCTCTCTTTATCTGAGGACAGAAAACCTCACAAGAAACAGACTTCATTATAGTCAAATTACACCACACTGAATATTATGTTACTATTATCTCAATCCTCACTTCTAGGGACAGGAACTACACAAAAGTGCCTGCCTTATCCAGAATAGCCTACTCTCTCACTGACAGTTGGGGCTGCTATCCTTTCACCCTCCTCCATGGCTGTTAACTAGCTAGCTACCTACAAATGCATTTGGGGCTTGTTTTTTAGTGATAAATACATCAAGATAGCTAGCTAATATGAAGTTAGGTAGATGGTGATATACTGATATTTAATTCACTTAGCTAGCTATCTATACAGTATGTGAAGTTGGTTAGATAGCTAGCTAGCCAACTAGCTAAGTTAGCTCATTTGAGTTAGACATCACTGTAGCTAGTTAGCTAATAGATCGGTTGTTTTACACTTTCGAAATGTATTTACTTACTTGAATAGGTTCTCCCAGCCATGTGGACAATTGGAAACAGGGCAGCATACTCATTCCCACAGAAATTATTTTTTACCCCGCACTAACCTCTGGAAGAGCAATGCTTCTTTGTTGGTTATCAGATCTTTCTTGTAGCCTGCCCTGAAGTGGTTGATCCGCGTGTCACAGCTCAGCAGCTGCTTGGGCTTGTAGCAGTACAGGCGGCTGCTGGTTGGTCGGCAGGCACAAGTTGCACATGGTGGTCTCAGACAGTAATCCAGAACGGAATAGGCTCTTGTAAAGAACCCGGTCTGACCGTTCCTCATGTAAGTGTCATAAAACATGAACTGCCTCACTTGGATGGACCACTGTCACCTCCACCTGTACGAACCCCTCTCACAGTAATGGAAAAATGGTAGAGTAGATCTGGTTCCGGTGGTCTAGCACCTGCCCTGCAATGCCCACCCCCAACTGTGGGGAGTGCAGTTGGGCCAGCAGGACGTCCCCACCATGGCTCTTGGGTCGCCCCTGGAACTCGTTCACAATGGCAAGAGCCTCCAGCTGGTCCCCCGCTACAGAAGCACCGCTTGCGGTCCAGGAGAATAGGGCCCATTGAGTGGATGCTACACACATCCAAGGTGCAGTTGAGCTTCCACTGTGGGGGAGAGTAGAGGTCACTAAAGGTGAAAGGGTGGTAGGCAAATGTGGATAGTGATGAATGAAAGATAGTGTTGGAAGCAAGGTTGAACTTGTTCTGGGGGAAGGTCACCTTTCCTCCTCACCTCCAGAACGTTGATGTTGCGGAAGAGGAAGAAGAGGCCTGACAGGGCCAGCAGGAGGAAGATGCAGACATATTTGGACAGGCAGTTCAACATGGCCCCTGTCTCCAGTCCCCCTGACATTGACACATAGAAGCTGGTAACTGTACATCTGCTCTGTGTTTGCACTGCGTCGCTATCCGATGAAAACATCTTATCTTAAAAACAGAAACTTTTAAGGAAATTTTAAAAAAACTGCCATAATTGGTAGCACTTTATAATGACACCTGAAAATAAAGCATTGATATTGGATTAATAAATAGTTAATTCAACATGTATTAATCATTATTCCTAAATGTTTAAATGTTAGTAAGCTATTCATAAACAATTGTGGAAGTCCTACACAGGGACACTCAAAGACAATCTTAAATTAGAAATTCTTTATTATCAGCGCGCTGGAGAGGTTCCAACCAACTCAATGCACCAAGTACACATGTCGATCAGGGGCTCTACCCGGGGCAGTCCTGTTAGTTATCTTATATACAGACAAGTTATATTTGCATGATTTAGCTTATTCATCATTCATATTTAATTCATCATTAACGTTTACTTCCTTCATGTGACCGACCAATACTGGGTCATGCATGTGACAGACTAATACCTCACAAGGCTGCTTCTCTCTAAGCTGAGACCTTGAAACTGAGATACCCCTTTCTCAAAACAAGGTTCTGGATGTACCGTACTGCCAAATTGCAGATACTGATAGGATTCGTTCAATGAGTCACTCATGATCACAGAAATTGGCTATTAGAAAAGCACATTAATAGAACAGAGAAATTGGTTATTAGAAAAGCACAAACATAAACATTTCCACCAAACACTATTTTCATAAACACTTTAACAACATATTTTGTCATGTTTAATATAATAAAATAATGACTAAGGTGTCTGTTAATTGTATTTTTATACTTTCTAAATATTTTATTTCAATTACAAACCAGTTGTAAATGAGTTATTGGTTCATGAGATCAGTTAGAAAACATACACATAATGAATTGGATATTTACTAATGGTTATTAAGTGTGATTAGAACTATTATCATCAACACTTACTAATACTGCAATTGATGAATAGACATAGAAAACCAATAATTATTATTTAAACTGTATTTTTCGTCAGCATGCTAGGCTAGCTAATGCTAGAACTAGCAGTATTTCAATCTTCTTGATTTTCCATATCGGATAATGGGATCATTAGGAGTACAGGCAGATCTTCCATCCCTGGAATGGGGTACGTTTTCTGGCCATATCTGCATTCATCACTGTGGTATAAACATTATGTATATCGATGGTATTAATGTGCTGATGTTTCTTCTGAGAACAGACAATTTTTACGCCCTACACGCTTCAGCACTCGGCGGTACCGTTCTGTGAGCTTGGGTGGCCTACCACTTTGCGGCTGAGACATTGTTGCTCCTAGACATTTCTATTTCACAATAACAGCCCTTACAGTTGACCGGGGCAGCTCTAGCAGAAATTTGAACTGACTTGTTGGAAAGGTGGCATCTTATGACGGTGCCACATTGAAATTTACTGAGCTCTTCAGTAAGGCCATTCTACTGCCAATGTTTGTCTATGGAGATTGCATGGCTGTGTGTTCGATTTATATACCTGTCATCAACGGGTGTGACTGAAATAGCCAAATCCACTCATTTGAAGGGGTGTCCATTCTTTTGTATATATAGTATATTGTCCACATACTTTTGGTCACCTGTACTGCTCTAGTCTGTGTGTGATTTATTATGAACTATTTTACATTTTCAACTACAATGAACAGGAAATCAGCACACTCTGATCACATTGTGACACCTGCCAACCTTAGTTTCCCACAGTGCGTGTAGTTTTAAACATGCAATTGAAGAATTGAAGTCAATATGTATTAATAGGACACAGTGAAGTGACACATATGGAATGACTAAGGTTTTAACAGTTCGGCTTGCACATGTGACCAGCCAACAATGGCCATAAAGGGGTATTTTTTCTATCTATGCGGTCTGTATGTGACAATGTGTCACGTCCTGACCATAGTTCTTATGCCTTCCAGTTATGAGCTATCCGGCGCCACCTTTCCGCCCCAGCCCAGTACCACCAGTGCCTACACCACGCACCAGGTTTCCAGTGCGTCTCCAGAGCCCTGTTCCTCCTCCACGCACTCTCCCTGTGGTGCGTGTCTCCAGCCCAGTACCTCCAGTTCCGGCACCACGCACCAAGCCTCCTGTGCGTCTCCAGAGCCATGTACGCACTGTTCCTTCTCCCCGCACTAGCCTTTTATGTCTGTTACCACTGATAACCTGAATGACCCTAGAAAGTTTTGGAAGGCTATTAAGTCTATGTCTGGCAACAGTAATGTGAATGAATTACCGCCATGTGTTTTGAAGGACTCTGTTGCTGTATATGACAAAACTGAAATGCTGAATTGTTTCAATGAGCACCTTGTATCATCTGGTAGGCTGTTTGATTCAGTGTCCTCTGTCTCTGTACAACCCTGTGTGTATGAACCAGTGAGAGCTGGTCAAACGTTTAGCTTTTTGCCATTCTCAGTGCAGGTGGTACATAAAGCCCTGATCAGAGAAAGCCTGCAGGTCCTGATCTTTTGGATCCCTGCTTTTAAAATCTGGCAGCTGATTTCATAGCTGAACCACTTACATATCTGTTCAATCTAACCATGGATGGTAATGAAATTCCAAAGATCTGGAAATCAGAATTTGTCCTACCACTTTTAAAAAGGGGAGATCCAACTCTTTTAAATAATTATAGGCCAATCTCAAAGCTGTCACCCCTGGTGAAAATACTTGAAACCCTTGTGAGTGAACAGCTAAAATAGTTTTTATTTACTAACTCTATTTTATCAATGTACCAATCAGGCTTCAGGAAGAAGCATAGCACAATTACAGCAGCCATGAAGGTTTTAAATGATATCACTGAAGCCCTTGACAAAAAACAGCCCTGTGTCTCACTTTTTATTGATCTCTCTAAGGCTTTTGATACAGTTGATCATGCTATACTAAGACAGAGATTGTCGAGTGTAGGTCTTTCGGAGCATGCAGTTATATGGTTTGCTAACTATCTGTCTGATAGAACTCAGTGCACTCAATTTGATGGGCTTATGTCTGTTAAATTGTCTGTCTTTAATGGTGTGCCCCAAGGCTCTGTACTTGGTCCTCTCTTATTCACTATTTAAATAAATGATTTAGACAAAAATGTCCAAAATGCGCAACTTCATTTTTATGCTGATGATACTGTTATTTACTGTTGTCTCTTACAAAAGCTTTCCAGAACTTGCAAACTGCTTTTTATACTGTTCAACATACCTTGTGTCAATTGAAGCTTATCCTCAATACTGACTAAACTAATAGACCTCTGAACCTTTCACCTATTACTACCTGTCAGGGCAAGGAGATTGAGGTTGTAACCTCATATAAATATCTTGGAATTTTAATTGATGACGGCCTCTCTTTTAAATTGCATATTCAACAACAATTGAAGCTGAAATTGGGATTTTATTTTAGGAATAAGGTCTGTTTTTCTTTTGAAGCCAGAAGGAGGCTAGTATCAGCTACATTTATGCCTTTACTAGACTATGGGGATATTTTATATGTGAATGCTTCCACTCAGTGTTTGAGATCAATTGACACCCTTTACCATGGCACTTCGAGATTTATTTTAAACTGAAAAACCCTTACGCACCACTGCACTTTGTATACCAGGGTTGGCTGGTAGTCACTCGTAGGCTCAGTCACTGGTATACTTTTATTTACAAAGCCATTTTGGGTTTACTACCTTTTTATTTGGGCATTTTTATTGTTCAGAAATGTGGTGGGTACTCTCTTCGTTCGCTGGACTTTATCGTGCTAACTGTTCCAGATGTCCAAACTGAATTTGGTAAAAGGGCTTTTATGTACTCTGCGCCATCGTCTTGGAACGTCTTACAAAATACTTTTAAACTGGAAGAACTTGTCCCGATTGGTGTTTTTAAATCACTGATGAATGATCTTGAGACTGATCCCCTGACCTGTCAATGTTTTTAATTTGGTGTTTTTGATTTTGTTATACTCTTGTGATTTCTATGGTTTTTACTAGATTATTTGTAGTTTTTCATGTTGTTTGTCTGTCATTTTTGTAATGACTTGGTGCTGCCTATCTTGGCCAGGACGCTCTTGAAAAAGAGATTGTAAATCTCAATGAGCCCTTCCTGGTTAAATAAAGGTAAAATAATTTTTTTTATTTTTATGATTGACAGACACGCACACAAACATACTTTGATAAAAGGGATTACTTTGGACCAAATCAGATGTGAAACTGCTCAGGTTTACACAGCCAACTTCTCAGGGGCATAAAGGGTTACAGGCTGACTACACCTCTCTCGTCGCGTGCGTGAGCGTTGCAAAATAAATGTAGAAATCTATGTTATTCAATTATTGCACCCACACTGCTCGCGCGCGCCAACGAGCGTCTGCGCTGCCAAGGGCTAAAATAGAAGTCAGTTCTATTTCTGACGTAGATCGCACTGCAAGTCCTGCCTCTACCATCTCCTCATTGGTTTATAGAAGCAAGTACCCACGTGCCATCTCCTCATTGGTTATACCCACGTGGGTGACTGAAAGACGAACGAGGTCGGTGGCGGTAATGCACCTAATTTATGAAAGCTGCCAATCACATTATAAAGTCAAGAGAAGAAAAAGCCTGGAAGGTGGAGAAATGACTAGAAACGATTCGGTTGAACGTTTTATGTGTGGATTCATTGGCGGAGTAGAGGACCGTGTGCATTTCAGGCAAAATAACAACTCAACGTTTATATCCCAGGACAAATTAGCTAGCAACAGCAAGCTAGCTAAATAGGACAAATTAACTAGCAAGTACAAGCTAGCTAGCTAAATTGCCATACATGTTTAATGCTTTCGACCTGTCCCCAAATGAATATCATTGGTTCAATGTTTGTTTTGATATTGTAACCTGCGTGTCATGATAACGTTTGGTGTGGGGGGACAAAATATATTTATGCACGATGGCGCACGATGGCGCACACGTGCAGCCGGTTTGGGTTCCGTGTTAGGGTTGGGGTTGTGTTTTCTGAATGACTCTGAGAGCGATACTCTTAAGAGCGAGGAGGGCTTCATTGCAGGCCTTGGAGATTAATGATGGTGGTAGGAGGAAACCATATCGACCACGGTCCTCCAGCTCAAAGGTGAAGGAGTAGTGGATGCCCAGGTTGTAGGCCCAGTCGTCAGAACCTCCAGGGGCTAAGTCTGTAGAAGGACAAAGGAAGAACAAGGAACTTAACTTGTTTTGCAGTGACCGTTTATAAAGCAATAACTTATAACAGCTTTACAAAGCAATTGTCAGCATTTTATTATGAAACAGCCTGGTCTCATAGACTATTCCTAACATAGTAAATGTAAATCCGGGACACTCAAATTAGTATGATATGTTGCATTTGGTATGGTTACATAAGAGTGATGGTTGCTTAATGCAAAAACGAAAGTAGAATGGTTGGTCAGGGTGGATTGGTGGGCGTGTAACGCGAACATCTAGCAACCCAAAGGTTGCGAGTTTGAATCTCATCATGGGGAACTTTAGCATTTTTAGCTAATGAGAAACTTTTCAACTACTTACTACTGTTTTGCTACTTTGCAACTACTTAGCATGTTAGCTAACCCTTCCCCTAACTCTAACCTTAACCTCAACCTAAATCAAAAAAATTGTACATTTGCACATTCGTAATATATTGTACCTTTTGCATATTTATAACATACAGTACCAGTCAAAAGTTTGGACACACCTACTCATTCAGGGGTCTATCTTTATTTTTTACTATTTTCTACAATGCAGAATGATAGTGAAGTCATCAAAACTATGAAATAACACATATGGAATCACGTAGTAACAAAAAGTGTTGAACAAATCTAAATATATTTTATATTTGAGATTCTTCAAAGTAGCCACCCTTTGCCTTGATGACAGGTTTGCACACTCTTGGCATGTCGTTATAGAGAATTTGGCAGTACGTCCAACCGGCCTCACAACCACAGACTACATATAACCACGTCTGCCCAAGACCTCCACATCTTCACCTGCTGAATCGCTTGAGACCAGCGACCCGGACAGCTGATAAAACTGTGGGTTTGCACAACCAAAGAATTTCTCCACAAACCCTCAGAAACCATCTCAGGGAAGCTCATCTGCATGCTTGTCGTCCTCACCAGGGTTTTGACCTGACTGCAGTTTGGCGTCTTAACTGACTTCAGTGGGCAAATGCTCATCTTCGATGACCACTGGCACACTGGAGAAGTGTGCTCTTCATGGATGAATCCCGGTTTCAACTGTACCGGACAGATGGCAGACAGCGTGTATGGCACCGTGTGGGCGAACGGATTGATGACGTCAACGTTGTGAACAGAGTGCCCCATGGTGGCGGTGGGGTTATGGTACGGGCAGGAATAAGCTACGGACAATGAACACAATTGCATTTTATCTATGGCAGTTTGAATGCACAGAGATACCGTGACGAGATCCTGAGGCCCATTGTCGGCCATTTGTCCATCACCATCACCTCATGTTTCAGGATGATAATGCACAGACCAATGTCGGAAGGATCTGTACACAATTCCTGGAAGCTGAAAATGTCCCAGTTTTTCCATGACCTGCGTACTCACCAGACATGTACCCCATCAACTTGTATGACAGTGCATTCCAGTTCCTGCCAATATCCAGCAACTTCGCACAGCCTTTGAAGAGGAGTGGGACAATATTCCACAGGCCACAATCAACAGCCTGATCAACTCTATGAGGCAAATGGTGGTCACACCAGATGCTGACAGGTTTTCTGATCTTCGCCCCTTACTTTTTTTTGTTTAAGATATACTGTATCTGTGACCAACAGATGAATATCTGTATTCCCAGTCATCCATAGACTAGGGCCTAATGAATTTATTTACAATGACTGATTTCCTTAAAGAAACTGTAACTGAGTAAAATCTTTGAAATTGTTGCGTTTATATTTTTGTTTAGTGTAATACGAATTGTAATTCGTAACATATTAAATGAATTGGGTGATGGACATTCACAAATTAATACATACTATATGAAAAGTAACATATCATACTAACAGATTTACGTACAGAATAGTACGAAATGCTCTAAGACCAGGTTGTATTAAACGGTATATTTGGATCCTGGATGCTGATAGCCAGGAGTTATTCACAATAATTCCCGGGTAATGCATGTTAACATTTCCATTTGAATTATCAATGTGCATCCACTGTCCCACAGACCAGCCAGGCAATTCATAAACATAATCTCCACTGGGAAAAGCATCTAAACAGTACATCCCCATGCTTCTAGCCAACATTTGGTTTGCAACCTTGCTGCCTGCCTCTCCAACCTATGTGATACAGACAAAATTCTGTGAGTATCACAATGTTGTTTTTGATGGAGGGGTCAATTAATTCATTCCAATGCTTCCTGAGTTGACAAAATGTCAAATGGAATTGACCCCAACTCTGATGAAGACTGACTCACATATTGTTTTTGCTGATGCGCCATATTTGTAGTTGTTCCTGTAGTATCTTCTGATTTTCATGGCTGCATCCTGTACAAGCTCAAACTGTTAAAAAAACAATGGAACACAGTTAAAAAAAATAAAGTAACATTTTTTGTTGTTGATTATATACAGTGAGGTCCAAAAGTATTTGGACAGTGACACAGTTTGCTGTTTTAGCTCTGTACTCCAGCACTTTGGATTTGAAATGATACAATGACTATGATGTTAAAGTGCAGACTGTCAGCTTTAATTTGAGGGTAATTACAGCACTCTTTGTACATAGTTTAGGGAACCAAAAGTATTTGGACAAATTGTATTAAAGTAGTCAAAATGTCAAGCCCTGTTTCACCTGTCTGTGATTGTCTCCACCCACCTCCAGGTGTCTCCTGTTTTCCCCATTAGTCCCCGGTGTATTTATCCCTGTGTTTCCTGTCTCTCTGTGCCAGTTCGTCTTGTTTTGCCAAGTCAACCAGCATTTCTCCTAGCTCCTATTTTTCCCAGTCTCTGTTTTTTCCTAGCCCTCCTGGATTTTGACCCTTGCCTGTCCTGACGTCGTATCCGCCTGCCTGACCACTGTCTATTCTGACCTCGAGCCTGCCTATCGCCTGGTACTGTTTGGACTCTGACCTGGTTTATGAACTCGCGCCTGTCCCCGACCTGCCTTTTGCCTACCCCTTTTGGTATAATAAGTATCGGAGCTCAACCACCTGCCTCCTGTGTCTGCATTTGAGTCTCACCTTGTGCCCTTATACAAAAGCTTAGTATTTGGTCCCAAATTCCCAGCACGAAATGACTTCGTCAAGCTATAGACTCTACAAACTTGTTGGATGCGTTAAAGATTATTTTGTGCCCAATAGAAATTAACGGTAAATAATGTAGTGTCATTTTGGAGTCACTTTGATTGTAAATAAGAATATAATATATTTCTGAACACTTGCTTACCATAATTACGGATAAGCCTGAATGAATCGTGAATAATGATGATTGAGAAAGTTAGAAGCACAAAGACACCCACATGCTAACCTCTCACCATTACCAATATCAGGTGAGGTTAGCATTTTTTGGGGTAATAATATTTACTGACTGTTCAAAAACCAGTATATGGATCACTATATAGGCATTTATAAGTAGCAACTTATGCCATTTCAGGTACTATTAGCCATTTATTGTTTGTGTGAATAGGAAAACGCTGAAAAGGCTTAATAAATGGCCAATTATACAGAATATTGGCCTAATTAGCTACTTACAAACACCTTTATCAACTGCAAATGAATGCCTAATATGTGATCCCTAGGTTTCATCCGCCCATTCATCTCTCCCAACAACTCACCAACTCGGCGTGGTTAGGCACCTCCTCATTGGAGCAGGAGTATGGGAAGAGCAGCATCTGACCATAGGAATGGATGGAGAGATAAAGCTTTACCGAGTCTTTGTGGCTGCGCAAGAAGTTAGCCACGGCTTCCGCCTCAGGCTCCGACTCTGGGAACTGGCCGCAGTATATCTCATCACAGGGCCTGTTGGAGGCTCCCTTTGCTGCAGAGGGAATATAATAGAACGTTTATTTTCCATTTGCTTAGAACACAAAGTCATCTTCTGCCTTTTTCCCAACACCCCCAGAAACACACACACGTTGAGCGTCACAGAGTCAGTTGCTGCGCAACGCCTCTGGATGGAGAGCAATTTTAGGGATAAGAGGCTTGCTCAAGGGAACAACGGCAGTAGTTTGTACGTGGGATCAGAGACCAGTAGCCCTCAAGCTGCCAGTTCAGTTTCCATTTCAGACTTACTGCCCCAGTTTGCGTCAAAGTTTCTATTGAGGTCGGTTCCAACACAGTTGCTTTCCTTGCTCAAGGAACGGTTCTTTCTCCACATTCGGTTCTGGTCAAATAAAGGAGCACACACATTATAATAACAAATACTGACATACTGTATCCACTCAAAACATATAGCCTACTGCCATATACTCCTAAAACGTACACTGACGTAAACTCACAAAATATAAAATCTCTCTGACATTCTGTATATACATTATGCAGAATAAAGTTGAGTTGTTTAGGAGTGAGTGGAATGGATCTGTGTGTTAAAAATGATATATTGTTAGATCATGGATCTGGACTCATAGATCATTCATATGCACTAAGTATGTCCATATGATGCACAGTGCCCGTAGAGATTACCATTTTTGTGTAGCTCAGATTGACATATTTGAAGGCACTGGCAGCATCCCAGACTGACATTGCAGACTCATGCCAGATCTTACTGGATCGGTGTTTATCATATGAGCTAACCACATCACATAGCAATCTGACGCACGACTGCGCAGTCGATGAGGTGGCACACAGCTATTGGTCAATACCACGTCTGCAATGTTGTCATCCTGGAACGCAACCACTGACTCAATTTCATATTAATTGTCTTATTCTTTACCGTTGTCCATGTGTACTTGTATCCATCCGGGTTCATGACAGGCAGCACATAGATGTCCATACTGTTCAGCATCTCAGTGATGTCATTGTTTAGATTATAGAAATTCAAGGACTGAGGAAAGAGCACAAGGAAGAGTCAACAGTTTAATATAGCTGTATATGTTCCAAATCAAAATAGTGAGCAATACGATTTAATACAATTCCAGAGCCATCATAAACATTTTCAATCGTACTCCATAACCAATGAGTTATGAAGACGCTATATAACCAAATATGTATACAGTATGGCCTATCAGAATAGATAGAGTAAGTTGGTAGAGAATCGGGATTTTAGGAACAAGGTACTGACATATTGCACAAACCACAGGCAGAAAGCTGGAGAGATCCACTCTCTAGCATGAATGCCACAGTCAATCCATATTGCTCTCTTTTCAGCTCTCTCTTGTCGTCCAGACAACTGAAAAAGACAACAGAGAAATGCAATCATTTGATCAGATGATGAGGATGTGACTGTTGCTTGTATAAAATGACTAGGACTTATAAACTGACTATGAAAATGACATTACTTCAAAATATAATAATTGTATGAATCATTGCTAAAAAAGGCAGCTTGGGGAACCTTGAGAACGTAAAGTGGGCGTTTTTCATATGATGAGCCAATCAGGATGACTTTGACCATGTCTGGGTGTTCCTGGGCAGTCTTGTTGATCCAATAGTATATCTAGAAAACAGACAGCATGTAAACATTTTCATAATAAATACAAACTTGATATCTAGCAGCTGGGACCATAAATGACCAGGGCCTTGTACTCATAAAGTGTTCCACAGTAGTAGAACTGATCTAGGACTAGCTGCCCCTGGCCATATAACATTATTCATTATTATCTAAAAGACATCATAATGATCCTAGATCAGCACTCTTACGTATGAATACGGGCCCAGAAAAGGTTATGACTTTAAAGTAATGTTAATGGGGTGTTACATTGAGATTATGTTAGTTACATTACGGTTATGTTAATAACATTAGGAAATGACATGGCACAATCCGGTATCTTACGTCCTCCAGAGAATGGTATCTCTCATAATAAGATGCGCTGCTTCTAGGGTCCGACGATTCATTCCTGGTCTGCATCTCGATCAGTTCCTCTGTGTTGTCCAGTAGCACTCTGAAACAAACGCATTCTTGCTCTTGGTGTGATTTCTCTGAACTATTAAAAACATTCTATATGCAATATCATGTATATGACCTTAATATGGGCATAACATAACAAAATCAATATTGAAGTTAAAGCAAAGTCGGCCGGTAGTCCAAACCGGGGCTTGAACTCAAGCTCTTGCTACTGTAAACCCAACACCTTAGCCATTAAGCCAATAAAACTGAACTTCTTGATGAGGCAGTTAGGTGTTGTGTTATCATTGCTAGTGTCACTAAAATATGAGCATTGATCACATGACATACTGGTGTGTTAGGTGGTGTGTCTGCAGCAGGTCTGTGACAGTCCCCAAGTTGTTGGCAGGAACAAACAGGTGCACCTCAGTGTGTGCTCCGATGTACTCAGGTGAAGCAGGTGACCACAAAACTGTCTGGGAGACACACACGAACACACATGTTCATACACACACAAATGCATGAATAAACTTTAAAAGAATGTATCCTAATTGTGAGTAACATGTAGTCTGAAAACAACAAACCGTAACCTAGTACAGAAACAAAAATAGTAATTGGCACAATGTTCTTGGTTTAAGACCAGTCAAGTGAATTTTTTTTTTTTTAAACAGAAGATAACTATTAGTTTATTATCACATCATTATTGTACCTCATATTGGCTGGATATGTTCCTCACAATATCTGCTTGTTGATTTGTTGTGACTTGGATTGAGAGTACTTGGTCACTGTGAAAGACAAAGGAAAAATAGGCTAGGTCTCAAATAGTCTTATGTGGCTTCCTTTCCTCGTCTCCTCTTCATCTACACATAGGAAAGGAGATGAGGAGAGATCACTAGACTATTGAGATGTAGAGGAGACTGAGGTAAGTTGAGCCAAAGGGGTAAGTTGAGCCACCCTTGTTTCTAGGAAACCATACACAAAATTAATAATTTGAACAAATATTTAGGAAGAGGTCATCATTTCATGGAGTCTGTGACGGAATAAACCACATGGAAAAAGTGGTAAGCAAGTTCGTAAAAAAAAAAAAAAAAAGATTTTCACCAAGTCAAATTCATTTATTGGGTTACAGGTTTCATGATGATTTCAGGTTTGATATCTAAACCAAAGTAGATAATTTTGAGATTGTTCTATACACCAGTTGGGGTCTCTATAAGCTTAAATATGAGGTCTTAAACCTAGCATGAAAGTGGATCCTTGAAGCTGTGTGGGCTAACATAGTCCAAGCCAAACATTTTGACTAAGTTGAGCCAAAGGCAAATTGACCAAATTGAAGTGTTATCCTTCACAGATTCATATGGTTTGTTATTCATTACAGTCCTGTATTATAGCAAATACATGGGTTTAGATTTATCCTGTCATCTCATGAATTCTTGTGAATGTGAATTCCTTAAATCATGTCAATGATGTCAACTTCATGCCAATGACCACTTCAATTCTACTTTAAATAAAATACAGAAAACATGTAAGAGGATGTACAGTGGAAAGAGTAAACATTATCATGTGGTGGTCCTTTTGGATCTGTCAATCAAACGCATCTATATTTCATTTAGGTTAAGCAAAGTCTCCTAAACAATTATGATCATGTTTACTGTTGGAAACTTACTGTGTTGAAGTGCAGTCACTTGTCTGAAGGAGTTTGTAAAAGTTCAGCAAAACAGCCCATATTAGAAGAGCCTTCATGTTTAATGTGTCCAAAACTTGTGCAAGATGTTTGGTTAACATGGTAGAGAGAGAGAGAGAGAGAGAGAGATCTGTGTTGATTTAGCCAGAGTAAAGTCTAAGTTAAACTTTACTTTTTTGAGGAGGGCTTTGGGCTGCTTTGCAATAACAGTGAGCTGTTTAATACACCATGACCCCCCCCCCCCCCCCCCAAAAAAGATTCAATAATATAGGTCTTTCTTTTAAAACCTATCCACATCTTGAAATTATTTATTGTAATTTATTTGGGTTTAAACTTTATCCTGGAACTACCTTTAGCCTGAAAATAATTGCTTAAAGCTAGGCCTACTATTTGCTTTAGTAGGTCTACAGAATATTGTATATTCATTATGCAAAATCTGTCAGCTCACAGACAAATTCACTGTGCTACACCCAATGACGTATATAAACCCAAGATTGCAATTTGTTATTTATTGGCCATTGAGAGGCTTTGAAGCCACCAGTCGGACGTATTCTACAGCATTTCAATTAAATGTTTCAAGGACATATTACATGTTTTAAAGTTTTTTGTTGTTGTAGTGGGGACATTAACATTAGTACTCTCAAAAAAATACTTTAATACTTTTTTTATTTATTTTTATGTTTAGCACACATACGATAATTTAACAGTATGCATTAAGGTGTCTGTTATAGAATAAACGTGTCAAAAACGAATGTAGACATTATTAAATTACTTTCTATAGCTTCCAAAATATTTGGTACAATTGAGGAGTACCAAGATGATTTTATACACATCATTGACTACACCAGGTGGCGTTGTGCTCTCACAGAGGTATAATAAAAACGGACGCGCTAACTTAAAATAAAAACCAATAGTGAATTTTCAGCACAAACACTTCCGGTTTGAAGGTTGTGTTGTCAAGATGTCTGTCCATGATCAACTTGCTCAGTGTTTGTGTGATCTAATCAGGTTGGAATTTAGTTTTTTTATGTACATCTTTATCTAATGATGTTAGATATTTGCCCAGCTAACTAGACAAAACATTGTGCGATTGATTGCTTTAGTCAGCTAGCTAGGCATTATAGCTAACCAGCTGGCTAGCTACTTAGCTGTCAACAGCAGTACATCACCTACGTTAGTTAGCTAACGTTAAGCCAGCTATTATATTAATTCATAGCCTATGTTTATCAATGTCGACTCGTAATTTTTCTTAAGTCGTGTCTTGTTGCTCATGGAATGTAACTAGCTAGCTCTCAAACTCTTATTATCCGTGGCGTAGGGTTTTCAGTGCTTAGCTTCGGCCACGCAGTAAGTTTGGGTGGCTGCATATTAACTACAATTCCGACGCTGTGTGTTTGACGTTTAAAACGTCAATCATCGCTTGCAAAATGGTTTTTGAAACACGCTGATATGCCACCCCTTATTTTTCATGTCAGCTAGAAAGATGCATACAAAATACAGTTACTGTAGCAGTTTTACACAGATCCATAAGCTGCGTGCCTCCAGTTGATGAATGACTACACTTCCTCCCCACACTACCCAGTTACGCTAACATACAGGTGTTCAGAGCATGCTAAAGATAGCTACCCAATTAGCACAGGTAGCCATGTCATCACTAGTTAAGTCATAAACCCTGCCTATTTTTACAATGTATCTTCTTAAAAATCAGATTTTAAACCCAACCTTAACCCCTATAACGTTAACCATAAATTAGAAATCAGGCTGTATTGCAATCATCTCTGATGGGAGGTTGAATGTTCGCGGCCATGGAATAATTAACTACATCATCTCCACACCTCAACCGGTATTCTACAAGAGCACAGACACAAGGGACAACAGACACACTGGTCTCTACGTTGCAGATGAGCTGAACGCAGTCATCAATGACCTTGGACCACAGAAGGTATTTGCACTGGTGACAGACAATGCTGCAAACATGAAGGCTGCTTGGTCTAAAGTGGAGGAGTCCTACCCTCACATCACACCCATTGGCTGTGCTGCTCATGCATTGAATCTGCTCCTCAAGGAGATCATGGCACTGAAAACAATGGGATACACTCCACAAGAGAGCCAAGGAAATGGTTAGGTATGTGAAGGGTCATCAAGTTATAGCAGTAATCTACCTCACCAAGCAAAGTGAGAAGAATAAGAGCACTACATTGAAGCTGCCCAGCAACACCCGTTGGGCTGGTGTTGTCATGTTTGACAGTCTCCTGGAGGGGAAGGAGTCTCTCCAAGAAATGTGCATATCACAGTCTGCCGATATGGACAGCCCCATCAAGAGGATCCTCCTGTATGATGTATTTTGGGAGAGAGTGGTAAGCTGCCTGAAACTCCTGAAACCTATAGCAGTAGCCATTGCACGGATTGAGGGAGACAATGCCACCCTGTCTAATGTTCAGACTCTGCTTGTAGATAGATGTAAGAGAATAAATCTGTACTGCCCTGCCCACTTCACTGTTTCTCCAAGCAGAGGAAACTGCAGTTCTGAAATCCATCAAAAAGCGTGAAGACTTCTGCCTGAAGCCCATACGCCGCAGCGTACATGTTGGACCCCAAGTATGCTGGCAAGAGCATCCTGTATGGTGCAGAGCTCAATAAGGCCTATGGTGTCATCGCTACCGTGTCTCGCCACCTTGGCCTGGATGAGGGCAAGGTTCTTGGCAGTCTGGCCAAGTACACTTCCAAGCAAGGGCTTTGGGATGGAGATGCAATATGGCAGTCGTGCCAACATATCTCATCAGCCACTTGGTGGAAGGGACCTGAGGCTCTTTCCCCTGTTGCCTCCATCATCCTCCAAATCCCACCAACATCAGCCACCTCAGAGCACAACTGGTCCTTGCTTGGGAACACACACCAAAGCACGCAACAGGCAGACCAATACAAGGGTTGAAAAATTGGTGGCCATCTTGGCAAATTTGAGGCTTTTTGAGCCTGACAACGAGCCATCCTCAACAAGGTTGGACAGTGAAGATGAGGCCTCAGTCTGATGTTCAAGAGGTGGACATTGAGGAGGTCCAGGGAAAAGGCATGGAAGCCTGAGAGGAAGATCATTTTACAGATGTATGTTGAAAACATTTTTGAGAAATGCGATTGGTCATTGGGGATCATTCAATATCCCTTTCTTTTGGTGTTCAGTGAAATCATCCCATATGAAGAGTCAACTCATTTAAAGTTCAATACGTAGCTAAATAGTTTTTTTTATTTCTATTGCGAGGATTTTATCATTTGCAATTATGTCTACTTATGATAAAGTAAAAGGTTTGTTTGTCTCCATATGGTATTGTAAATATATCCAATGCAAAAAACATCTACATTAGATTTCGTTAATTCCAATATATTCCCGTTAATTCCCACGGAAAGTTTCCACCTCTGAATATTCCCCAAAATGTGCAACTTTAAGTGTAGATTATCAGTTTAACAGGGTTCCTGGGCCTTGTTCAGTAGTAACGTTAAGCAAATGTTGTGGAACGTTGCAGGTAGAAATGTCATGAATAGAGCTGCTATAGCTCATATGGCTCTGATATTGCTTTTTCTACATGTCAGAGGTATGTTTGCTCTAGCTAGCTACATATCTGAGCATTCAGTGGGACAATAACGCTGATGGTTGCAGATAGAAATGGCATAAATACAGCTGATGTGATTCCATATTCTACTAGTCAGAGATGCATGTTTTTTCAATCTACATTATATATTTCTATCTGAACGTTGCACAACGTTGTCTCACTGAATTGGCCCTACCTTTTCTGTAGTGCAGGTCTGTCACCTTATCTCTTATAGTTCTCTCATTACCCCAGGTTGTTGTGGACATTGCTCCTGCCATGCGTGTTTCTGTGCATGCTCCTGACCGCCACCCTGGTCGTGCTCGTCATGGGGGTGCGCGTGTGGCTGCAGGCAAACAGGAACGCACGGCGAGCGCGTGATGGGCGTCCCACAGTGGCTTTCTTTCACCCGTACTGCAACGCGGGAGGTGGTGGCGAGAGAGTGCTGTGGTGTGCCCTCAGAGCTTTGCAGAATAGGTAAGGGAAAATTGGACTTTCAATGTATGTCGTTGCACCTTGACTAAGCTAAGCCACACCAGCTAATAATTACCGCTGACAAATTATATTATTATTGTAAACTGGGTGGTTCGAGCCCTGAATGCTGATTGGCTGACAGCCGTGGTGTATCAGACCGTATACCACAACATACATTTTTACTGCACTAATTACGTTGGTAACCAGTTTATAATAGCAATAAGGCACCTTGGGGGTTTGTGTTGCGTTGTGCACAAGACAAGCTTCGGGCCTTATTGCTTAATTATAATATTCCTAGCTCTAGGATTTTACTACAGATTGCTCAGTGCATTCAGCATGAAGAAGTTACTTTGGTGGATTATTTATCTAATCTCACCTTTGCTACCTGTTTTTCAAGCATTATGTTGATTAGAATGTTCACACAGTATGAAAAAAACCATATCCAACAGTAATTCGTTGCCATGTTCATTAGGCACCAAAGGGAAGAAAAATAATTGGAACAGGGAGGGACTTAACGGCCATTTTAATTTCCCCTTGTGTAACATTTTCTGTATTGTGCCCTAATGAACATCTCCCAGTCTTCCACATTAATTCACCCACCTGGGTCATATTCACTAGGAAGCAAACAGACCCACAGGGGAGGGAAGTACAACCAACTGGGGACTACCTGAACTTGCAAAACGTTATCCATTGCAAAAGGGTTTGCTACTGTATGCAGTAATAAATATGGTGTTCTCCATGTCCCAGGTACCAAGATGTCAACTTCATGGTGTACACGGGCGACCAGGGTGTGACGAACCAGCAGATTCTTGATGGCGCCCGGCGGCGCTTCAACATCCTTTTACCTCGACCCGTCCAGTTTGTCTTCCTCAAACACCGCCTATTGGTCGAGGCCAGCCTCTTCCCCCACTTCACTCTGATTGGTCAAAGTGTAGGCTCAATCTTCCTTGGTTGGGAAGCCCTTACGGAGTTTGTCCCAGATGTCTACATCGACTCCATGGGTTACGCCTTCACTCTGCCTGTGTTTAAATACCTAGGGGGTTGTCACGTGGCTAGCTACGTGCACTACCCCACCATCAGCACAGACATGCTGTCGGTGGTGCGCGAGAGGAACCCCAGGTAGGTAAATCGTCTCAGAACCCTGTTTCTCACTACAGACCCCCGGTCCCCGAGACAGTCTAACTAGGATGTTATAGCCAGGTCCATATCGGAATGCGCTTTAGCCAATGCCTCTGCCTATTATTGTCAATGTCACACTCTGACTACCATGGCATGACAATGTTAGAGAAGTTAGCTAAAAAGTCACCTACAGATCTGGACTAGGCTATGATCAGGATCAAATCAGGCTAATGGGAATAGGGAAATTGGGAATACTCTGGAAACTTACAAGCACTAACTAACACGTTGCACCGCTGTCATTTTGACTGTCATCAATCCTGCATCAATCAGTGTTGTGCATGTTGTAACTTAGGTCCACTTTCCTCTTTATCGTTGACGTCAGTGCGTGACTTCCCCTTGTTGTGCATGCTTCCCTTCACCTGATCCTATCATGTTATCGTTTACCATTCCCTAACCAACCTCCCCCCCTATGTTTCCAGGTTCAACAACGCAGACTACATCTCCAACAACCTGTTACTGAGCGCGGTCAAGGTTGTCTACTACTGCCTGCTGGCGCTGCTTTATGGTCTGGCCGGCTCCTGTAGCGACGTGGTTATGGTCAACTCCAGCTGGACCCTGAACCACATCCTGACCCTATGGCGAGCGACCAACCGCACCTGCCTAGTCTACCCGCCCTGCGACACCCACGCCTTCCTCCAGCTCCCGTTGGACGAGGACTCGGACCGGAAGTGCCATTCCATCGTTTCCATTGGTCAGTTTCGACCGGAGAAGGACCATCGGCTTCAGATTCGCGCCTTCCGGAAGGTGCTGCAGAAGAAAGAAGCGGGGCTAGTTGCGGGGCCGGGAGGAAGGGAGTCGCTGAGGTTGGTGCTGATTGGTGGATGCCGGAACCAAGAGGATGAGGATAGGGTGTTGATGCTGAGAGGGCTGTGCCAGGAGCTGGGCGTGGCGGACAGGGTGGAGTTTAAACTCAACGTGCCGTTTGAGGAGCTGAAGAGGGAGTTGGGGGAAGCTACGGTGGGACTGCACACCATGTGGAACGAACACTTCGGGATAGGTATAAACAGAAACAGAATTACTATCATTCTATACTACTGTCATTTCTATTATTAATCACCTGGAGTGGGTATTATTCCAATGCAAAGCGCTCGTTCTCCCTCTACATTCTCAACATTTAGTACTGTATAATCCTGTACTAAATGGAGTCCTCATACGCTCTATTCAACAGCCCATTCTGAAATTGTAGTACATTGTTCTGTAACAATATGCTTTTGTTAATCCTCCTCTAAATAAATGAAAGATGAAGGCATACAGGCATTTTTACTGCCCGTCGCAAGTTTCTCAAAATGGCTGGGTTGCTAGCCAGGTGGCTGTGGATGCTATCTTCAGTGTTCAATATAAATGCAGTCTTAGGTAATGCGATTATACATCCAGCAATGTGTCTAACTTTAAAGCCAACACTTACCCTGTAGCCTCTGCTCTCCTCTGTTCTCAGGGGTGGTGGAGTGCATGGCGGCTGGGACTGTCATCCTGGCCCACAAGTCTGGAGGCCCCAGGCTGGACATTGTGGTGCCCTACGAGGGCCGCCAGACAGGCTTCCTGGCCGAGGATGAGGACGGCTACGCAGACGCCATTGAGCGGATCCTGGCCCTGTCACCCTCGGCTCGCCTGGAGATCCGACGCAACGCCCGCCTCTCGGTCACCCGCTTCTCCGACCAGGAGTTTGAGGCCTGCTTCCTGGCTGCCATGGAGCCTGTCATGGGGACACTGGAGCGATGAGGGGTGTGGGTGGAAGTGTGTCACGCTCATGGGTGTGTGTGTGTGTGCGCGTGCATGCATACTAGCCATTCCTTTTAGTTGACATAGGATACAGTTTGTGTTAAAATGCCCCAGGAATACGTTGACTTAAATGAAAGATGTATTTATTGACGCGTCAGTCCAGGCATCCACTCTCTTTCTAGAGGGTCTTATATGTTTAGTATTTGTTTTGTTTTCCAGACCCATTACATTTTTCCAGTGTATTTGTACTTGAGGCATAACATTTTTAGTGCTCGTCTAACGTCCAAGTTCCCCGTCTCGATTGTCAACACATACAGAGAGCTGGCTGGTAGACTAGACTAGTGCTTGTCTAGCGAGGACTGGACACAACTGTGATTTTGATGGCATTCCAGGTTGTCTTTTTGCAGTCAAACTACGAATATTAGAAGATTGTTATAATAAGATAATTAGGTGGGTGCTTACATTTGTATTATTTCACATGTGTGAATTGGAAATTGTTTATATCCCACCCAGTCAGGGATCAGCCATTATTGACGGCAACCCTAGAGCAATCGCCTTGCGCACGTCGACATATTTTTCACCTAGTTGGCTCGGGATTTGAACCAGCGACCTCTCAGTTACTGGCCCAACGCTCCTAACCGCTAGGCTACATAGTGTTTAATGTGGTTCTTGGGATGTGAAACACATCTCTAGGCATTGTGAGATCTGATCTCTTGTGTAGTGTGACTCCAAAAAAGACTACCTGGAATGCCAGCAGTGTCTGACTGTCTTTGATGAGGACCAAGCTCTGATCGCTGACATCATTGAGAGAGAGAGAGGATAGTGACGAGCCTGTAGAGACGAACTTCACAATCCTGATGACTGCTGTAATAATTAGATTGTTACTTAACATTTTTAAATGACTAGAAATACCGTTCTGTATCCTAAGTAGGAAGTATTTTTTTTTATTAAAACATTTCTAAAATACATTGGTTTTGTTATCTTTATCAGTGTTTTCACCATGTAGAAACATCAGAACTGTTGTAGTGGTCTTCTTGCAAGCAAACTTGTCTTTTTTGCTAGCACTGCCTTCGCACATGGCGGCTATTTGAAGGTTTTACTTGCAATTATTGTGATATGTAGTTGTTTGCACGTGCATCTGGTAAATGAACATGTGGCAAGTTTAGTTCCAGGAAGAAGACCACTTGAAAGTAATGAGATTTCAGCCTGTAGGTCAATACTGTTGGCATTGAAATAAACCCAAAGCACTAAGGTTAATCAGTGCCATGGCAAGGAGGGGACAGGAGGGAGAGGGCTGGATAGAGTCTGATCGTACTGTATTTAAGGAATGGGGGAGTTGATGATCGAGGTGCTTTGTTTGATGATAGACAGAAGATGAAGTGGGTGTGTTCTGCTGGCCTTGCTGCTGCTTAGGTAAGTGATATACAATCCTTTCAGGTGTAGAACTCAATTTTGCAGCTGGTTCTAATAGTGCTTCTACACATGCCTCAGTCCATTTTTGTAATTTACGTCCAGTCAGGAAGTGAAGCCAGGGTCGTGTTCACTGGGCACCAAACTGAAGAAAACGAGTAAAATGGGAGGAATAAGAAACACATTTTTGTTTTCTGTTGCAAAACGTTTTCCTACGGTGAGCCCTAATGAACATGACCCAGTTCAAGGTATTATGTTAATCATTAATACACAAATCTATTCACAATGCTGACGAGGGACACAGGACAATATTACCTCCAAAATATCCCTGATGTGAAAAGTACTGTATGAGTGCTCAGTCTCCCCTGTTACCTTTGACCTCGGCAGGCTTGCCCCTATACCAGTCAGAGCTGGCGTCCATGGCAGATGAAGCTCTGGTCGTGTCCATGTCCCAAGTCAACAATCTGTACGCTGGCCTTCGTCTATACCGAGTCACCCATGGCTCTGTCAAAAGGGTAAGTATCTTCTCACCTCTAACCTCAGTGGAATGGCTACATTTAGTGCTTTCAGAAAGTATTTATACCCCTCGATTTATTCCACATTTAAACGTGATAAAATCTATTTAATCCATTTTGAATTGAAGCTGTGACAACATTTTTGTTGCGCTACAGCTTGAATTCAAAATTGATTACATATACTAGTGACAAAGTAAAAACATGTTTTTAGAAATGTTTGCAAAATCATGTCTCCAATATCATTTCACAGAATTTGGCAATACGTCCAAGAGGCCTCACAACCGCGGACCACGTGTATGGCGTCGAGTGGTTTGCTGATGTCAACGTTGTGAACAGAGTGCCCCATAGTGGCGGTGGGTTTATGGTGTGGGCAGGCATAAGCTACAGACAACGAACACAATTGCATTTTATCGATGGCAATTTGAATGCACATAGATATTGTGACGAGATCCTGAGGCCCATTGTTGTGCCATTCATCTGCCGCCATCACCTCATGTTTCAGCATGATAATACACAGCCCCTGGAAGCTGAAAATGTCCCAGTTCTTCCATGGCCTGCACACTCACCAGACATGTCACCCATTGAGCATGTTTGGGATGCTCTGGATCAACGTGTCTGACAGCCTGTTCCAGTCCCTGGCAATATCCAGCAACTTCGCACATACATTGAAGAGGAGTGGGACAACGTTCCACAGGCCACTATCAACAGCCTGATCAACTCAATGCGGTGTCAACTCAAGGAGATGTCGCGCTGCATGGAGGCAAAATGTGGTCACACCAGATACTGACTGCTTTTCTGATCCACACCCCTACTTTTTTTTTTTTTTAAGGCGTTTGAGACCAACAGATGCATATCTGTATTCCCAGTCATGTGAAATCCATAGATTAGGGCCTTTATGAACTGTTGTTCAGTAAAATCTGTGAAAATGTTGCATTTATATCACAGGCACCATCCCACTTCTAACAACAATGTAGCAAATCAAACTTGCTAACCTCTGCTCACTTGGAAGATTGTAGCAAGCATACCTAGGTAGGGGTCGGTACATTTCAGTTTTTTTTGTTCATACACGTCATCACATGCATTAAGATCTATCTTCTCTTCCAGGTTGTTACTTTGGGATAAAGGAGACAGACTGTCTGAAGAGCTCTGGAGAAGACCCACAGAGATGTGCTTTGAGTGGGCTTCTTTGTGGTGAGACCCGATCCTCGATTATTGGCCAAAGAAAATATCTGATTTGTCAAAAGACCAATTAGAGAAAAAAATATCAGAATTGTCATCGCAGCCTATGAACTCAGTACATGAAATAGATCCGGGGCCGTATCAAGCATCTCAGAATACGGGTGATGATCTAGGATCGGTTTTCCCTTTCAGAGCATAATTAATAAAAATACACTATGGACAGAGAGGACATGATCCTAGATCAGCACTCTACACACTACTTTGAGACTGAAATGTTTGTATAAACAACCACTGACTCAGTACAATAAATAATTCCTCCAATATGCAGCTGATGAAGGATTGGGACTGATAAATACATCTCTTTAGCAAATGACTTTGACCCACAAATCAAATATCTTTTCTAAATCTTGGACCAGATGAACAGGAAAAATAGCTACATGAAGTGCAGTAGCTGTATTTTACATCAATACCGGATAACAATATGAGCAAATTGTTTGTGTTTTGTCCTAGACACAGATTGCTGTGGGGTTCATCTATAAACTGACGGTTTTTAGGACAATCTCTACTGTTGACAGACTCCACACATACTGTTGATTTTGGCATGGGATGCTGTGTTTGTGACAGACGGGAGAACAGAATGTCACAATATTAGTTTCTCTCTCTGCCCTTGATCATTCCAACTGGACTGGTGCCTGTTATAAAAGCTAGATGTATAGATTTTTTAGATAGAAGCCTTCATACTGATCAAAGTGCTTTATTGTATGCCCATTCTTTCAACTGCCACTAATCGTCCCCTTCCTCCCAGCCGGCCACCTCCTGCACCACACGTCTGCGCTCTGCTTCAGAGCTCACTCAGGTTGTGGCCAGAACAGCTCCGAGTCAAGTAGTGAAGAGGTGAGAGAGAGGGGATGCCCAATAGATGAAGAGAATAGAAAGGTGTTTTCACATTATTCCTCTTTAAAAGAGCCACTCTCAGTCCTCTTTAAAGTGAGCTCTGGGGATTTGAATGAGGACTCAGCTCCCTTGCCAGTTCACTTCAACTTTGTTGTCAATCTTTTTTGCATTCAAATGGCTTTGCTTAGAATAGAACCAAGGTTTTTTTCTAACAACATTTACTCAATGTACAAGCCATACTATCAGAACCTGTTATCGGACAGCCAGGGGTGTCCCTACATACATTTTGGAAGCTAATAATGTAGTTTGTATTTGGTTACAAAATAATCCATATAAAATGTACATGTAAAAATGACTGGTTACAGGATAAATGGAAGAACAAATAATGCTTTAATTGGGCTCCCGAGTTGCACAGCGGTCCAAGACATTGCATCTCAGTGCAAGAGGCATCGTTCCAGGCTGTGTCCCATAGGGCAGCGCACAATTGGCCCAGCGTCATCAGGATTTGGCCGGGGGAGGCCGTCAGATTTTATTCTTAACTTACTTGCCTAGTTAAATAAAGGTTACATTTTTTTTTATTAAACTGGGATAAGCAATTTCCTAAATGTGTCAAGTGCAACATCTGTTTGTGTCTCATTACACAACACTGACCAACAACATAGGAATCACTACCAAACGTATTGTATGACCTTATACACTATTTTAGGCCAAGCCATGGCTACTATACTATGATCACTACATCCAATGGATCTGGATTCTGCTTTCAAGCACATTTCTGCAGCATTAGTAAAGATGTGATCAATACATGTTGATGATTTCAGTCCTGCGCTGTTTGTAACTACCCTGGTAGGTTGACTGAACCAGGTTGCAGGCACCGGTTAAAGTTAAGCTTTTTCTTGATTGGGCAGTTTGATGAAAGAAAATATACATCTCTGTTGGTATTGCATTTCACACATGTTATCCAGATACTGACTGGGCTTTAGGTGAGGCAGATGAACCTGTAGCCATATTACTTCAACAGTATTTAACATGAGATCTTCTCATCTGTACAGGAATGTGGTTCTGAATATAAACAGCAACACCACCACCACTGGCATTTCTGTAAATGTTAGTGGTAGCAATACAAGGTTCTATCAAAGGTATTGTCAGTTTCAGAGATACTAGCAAGCTATTAATTTCATCAACCTTGTTTGTTAAGCTACATATGTTAACGTGGGCTATTTGTAGACACATTTCTTGAAATGAGGGCAAAATCAGAATGTAGACAAGATCAGGACTAAGGATTCATGTTTACACCAGGTATAAACAGAGCTAAAGTGTCTAGCTGGGCCATACAGAAAAATAACTACATCCAGATTCTCTATCAACAGAACTTCACGAGGCAGAAGTTGAACATGTAACCATTTGGGAACAGGGGTAAGCAAACCTAGCCTGTTCCCAGATCTGTTATTGCAGTCTTTTTATCTCCTTTGGTCAGTTGGCAATACGGCACAAACAGATTCAGTTGACACCAATGTATAAAACACTCAAAATAATCACTGTGCTAACCAAAATAATGTATTGCTGCAGGCCCTGCCCTGCCTGTGCCTGGCATCTGAGGCCCCTCTTTCCCAGCCACTCTTTCTCCAGACAGGAAGTGGACCTCAGCTGATCCCAAGGGGCGACAGCATCGGCAACCACTTGGAGTATATTCAGTGATGTGAAACGTTCCGAGTGTTGCAGATAGAATAGTGAATTGTCAGCTCTATACATTACAATTCTCTGACAGACAACCATATCTGTTCTATAACGTGACATTCTCCTGATCAGGCCCTGACAGTACTCGTTGGGAGCTTAGGAGGTTCTGATGGTGGCGATGGAACATGAGAATTTCCAATTAAATTGATTACTCGTCTGAATGTGAGGCGTCATTCATTTTCGTGTTCAGTAAATGGGACAAGCCTCTGGGCTTTAATAGATACAAGTGATCATTTCCAAGAATGACAAATTATCCACTGTCCAGCGTGATTGAAAGACGCATGCAGGGTGACCCTGTGTATGCAGGACATGGAGACCACAAGAGGGCACTCAAAGCCCATCAACCCTGAACCCAGAGCTACATTCTATCTTATCAAAGATAGTGTTTGGCTGTGTTTATACAGGCAACCAATTATGATATTTTGCCCTATTATTGGCAATAGAGCTCATTTGACTAGTCAAAAGACCGATTAGTGGAAAATCAGAATTGGGTGGCCTGTGTGTAAACGGACTGTTCTACACTGAGTGTACAAAACATTAGGAACACCTTTAATATTGAGTTGCAACCCCTTTTGCCCTCAGAACAGCCTCAATTCGTCGGGGCATGGACTCTAGAAAGGTGTTCGAAGCGTTCCACAGGGATGCTGGCACATGTTGACTCCAATGCTTCCCACAGTTGTGTCAAGTTGACTGGATGTCCTTTGGGTAGTGGCCAATTCCTGATACACACAGGAAACTGTTGAGTGAAAAACCCAGCAGTGTCAACCTTTCCAACAAGTCAGTTTGTAAAATGTCTGCCCTGCTAGAGCTGCCCCGGTCAACTGTAAGTGCTGTTATTGTGAAGTGGAAACATCTAGGAGCAAAAACGGCTCAGCCACGAAGTGGTAGGCCACACAAGCTCTCAGAACGGGACCGCCGAGTGCTGACGCACGTAGTGTGTAAAGATAGTCTGTCCTCAGTTGCAACACTCACTACCGAGATCCAAACTGCCTTTGGAAACAATATCAGCACAAGAACTGTTCGTCGGGAGCTTTATGAAATGTATTTCCATGGCCGAGCAGCACACAAGCCTAAGATCACCATGCGCAATGCCAAGCATCAGCTGGAGAGGTGTAAAGTTTTCCGCCATTGGATTCTGGAGCAGTGGAAACGTTCTCTGGAGTTATTAATCACACGTCACCATCTGGGTTTGGCGGATGCCAGGAGAGCGCCAACTGTAAAGTTTGGTGGAGGTGTAATGATCTGGGGCTGTTTTTCATGGTTCGAGCTAGGCCCCTTAGTTATATTGAAAGGAAATAACGCTACAGCATACAATGACATTCTAGACGATTCTGTGCTTCCAACTTTGTGGCAACAGTTTGGGGAAGGCCCTTTCCTGTTTCAGCACGACAATGCGCCCTTGCACAAAGCGAGGTCCATACAGAAATGGTTTTTCGAGATCGGTGCGGAAGAACTTGACTGGCCTGCACAGAGCCCTGACCTCAACCCCATCGAATAGCTTTGGGATTAATTGGAACGCTGGCTGCGAGCCACGCCTAATCACCCGGCCTCACTAATAATCATGGCTGAATGGAATTAAGTCCCTGCAGCAATATTCCAACATCTAGTGGAAAGCCTTCCCAGAAGTGTAGACTGTTATAGTGGGAAAGGGGGACCAACTCCATATCGATGCCCAGGATATTGGAATAAGATGTTTGACGAGCAGGTGTCCACATACTTTTGGTCATGTAGTGTGTCAGATCAGTGACTACTTCAAGAAAGGAAGCATTAGATGCTCTAGCCTCAATCTTTAAGTTTCATTCTTTCACAACAGTAGACAAAGGGACAATCTGGGATTGGTACATCCAATTTGACTTTTAAATAAATTATATATAGCCGTTATTCTTGAATAATTCCTCATGAGCTTAATTTCACTTATCAAAATCCAAAATATAAGCTTGTTTAACTCCATTGCATTCACGATAAACGCTGCAGATGTCTGTTCAATTGTGCATGACCTTATTATGGTGCATCGTTGACAGGCACAAGCGGATTGAATCTCGGCCCTGGTTAATTGTTTTAGTGGTTAGATTGCGCCAGCCCCATTCCTTAGCTATTTAGCAAAAGAAAAGTGATGTTTGAGTCCCAGATTGTCCCTTTAAGTTAACCAATACATTAACCATAGAGTTGGTGATAAACAAGACAGTGGGACATGGTCGAGGTATGATTTCAACATTTATATTGTGATCTTCGGTTTATATGCAAGTAGAGACATTTGGTCTGTTATCTCCCCCCGTTTTCTTCATTTGGCCCCCAAAATCAGATACAACACTTCAATAATTTAATGCCTACTTCAGTTTGACATACTGCAAACCAACAACCTGAAAAGGATAATATTCAATCATGAAAATGCACAGGCTCTGGGGTGAAGTTTCCCCTAGGTACAGATCTAGGATCAGCTTCCCTGCCCACAACCATTAGCGGCAAAAATTACCCAAGATCAGCGTCTAGAGCCAACTTCATCAATACAGAGCAATGTAGATAAGCAAGATTAATGACAGCATGTGTTGTGTCTAGTAGTGGTCCCTCAGCATTCATGGTCCACTTGAGTTCAGTACGGTCATTCAGCTTTGTGGTTATGGTCGCTATACTGTACCTATTGCTAACAATGATGGAAACCGTAGCTAATGCTTATACCAATCTAATCCAGGATGTTCACAATTCGGGAGAAGAGTGGAGACTTGGGACAAACCCTACATTGAACTTAAGATGTCTGCCCATTGATATCCAGGCTTATTAGGATAATAAGCACTAGCACCCTTGAAATGAAGGCATTGGTGCGAGAACACCGCCCCCTCTCTCTGCACTGCACTTTGGCAGGAGAAGCAGGAAATTACACTACACTGGGATGTTTAGGCCATAAAAACAAGCCAGACGGGAATTTGTGGGTTAATTTTGCCAGTCAGGTCTAGTCTAATGCTAATAACATAATTCAATGCTCAGTACCTTCAAGCAACAACGTGTCGCTTCAATTTTATCCACCATGTTGAGAATAACTGAGTATATAGTAAACTGCACCTGGAGCACAGCTGTCCCCACTCTGTACATTATATTTCTATAATTTTTAGGCCATGTCACGTGACAATCTAAAGGCGTCAGGGGCCAATGGGAGGGGAGCAAGGGCTGTTACTGTACAGATAAACAGAAGCAGATGTTCATTAGGCACCAAACATTTTAGAACATGTAGCAACGAAAAGCGAAAGTGTGTGTTTATTGGACAATCCAGTGAGTTCCTCCCCGTTTCACAGTCCGTTTTCTTCTGCTTGGTGCCTAATGAACACGACCCAGATGCAGGTCCGGTCAAACAAACACAGCACACACCCCACAGACTAAAGGGGCCCTCGAAGACATACACACGATATGCCTCGTGCCGTTTCAGTCTTCAGTTAAGCAAAAAATGTTACGCATTAAATAAAACACTAACGAAAAAAAATATTCCAAGTCACAAATGTTTCCAGTTGCACAGTCATGGCTTTGTGCCTTTAGGAGGGAATTTCCTTTTTTTATTTGGAGATTCTTTCGAGAGAGGGCAATCGTCTGTGAAAAAAAGGCATCCCGATTCGCGTGTCACCGAATCACAGCACAAAGAGCGAGACACTTGTAAAACATTCAGAGAATACTTAGGAAATGTTGGGAATTCTTAGCTCATTGATTAAAATAACCTCAGCCTATATTCTAAAGTTTTTCAATCTTATCCGCATCTCATGATTTAGCCAACTAGCTTTTAAAAACTTAACTAAAAAATAAGAAAATCTTTAAATGTATTAAATAATGTCATATAAAAACAGAGGCAAAATAACAATCCCTATTACAGAGGCCTTCCTTTATGGGCTGTCCCCCATTTCCCCTTCTATCTCTCGCTCTCACACACGGATGCATGTGAATACGCGCATGCACACATACACGAGTACGCACACAAACGGGTACACATACACACACTCACCAAAGAGCTTCATGTTTTACAGCATGTCCATGCAGTACCAATGCAGAATGAATCGTAACGTCGTTATTATGGTTTTCTGATTACGTGGCACAAACATATGGCAAAGAAGAAGAAGCGGATACATGGTTTGGCGTTTCCTCATTTACATGGTTAAGTATTCACCATCATAATCATGGAACACGAGGAGTTCAGTTTGTCAATTTCCACTGACGGTCCTGTGTGATAGATAGAAGCTCCTCTCCAAGAGAGGTAATATAGGCATCATCCAACAGTCTCCTTTTCTACCACTCCCCTGGTCAGTGTGTCAGTTTGGTGTTGCCCCCCCTCTTGGGTGGGGCCGGCGGGGGTCCCCGCCGTAGCGTTGCATAGCCTGAGATGTTCCCCCCCGACAGCAACTCGGGTGGCGGTGGGGGCAGCGCCAACTCCATGTCGTCCATGGTGCCCGCGGCGGGTTCCAGGTTGGGGCCGGAGAGGCGGGACGAGGAGAGCGAACCCTGCCGGCTCACCGACTTGCGCTTCAGAGTCCGGTTCAGGTCGTCCATGAAGTTGCCCGGCTGGGGGACGCCATTGTTGCCGTTCCCCTTGGGGGGCGAGGTGGGCAGCTTGGGAGGCGGGGACAGGGCCGGGGGAGACGGCTGGTTCCGCTGCAGCGTGGGGGGAAGGGCCTTCTTCAGGGAGCCCTTGCCCCAGGAGGAGTTGATGGTGGTGGGGGGAGGGGGACCAGGAGGGGCGGGCGGTACTTTTGGCTGGGGGTTGACCACTGCCACCTTAGGTGTCCCGACGTGGCCATCACTGGGCGGCGGGGGAGGGGGGAAGTCAGCGGTGGACTGGCGCTGCTGGCCCACTTGACCCACTTTGGCCTGCAGGGCCAGGTTGGCCAGGTTCAGCTTGCCTGGCTTGGGGGGCGCCGCGGGGCCGGCCGGGGATGGGTCCTTAGAGGGAAAACTACCCAAGGGTATGGCAGGGGAGGACGGGAAGGTGGAGGGGGAAGAGGACTGGGGTGCAAACTTGCTGAGAAGATTCCTGCGGGACTCCTGGTATTCAGCCGAGGAGTTAGACTTGATGCTGGATGCCTTCTGGGGGGTGGCAGGCAGGGGCTTCCTGCCCCCCCAGACAGAGGAGCCCGTGGAGGAGCCCAATGGAGATCTCTTCAGGGGTGAGCCTAGGTTGCCGGGGGGGAGAGGGGGAGGCGGAGGGGTGGGGCCAGTGATGGGAGGGGGAGGTGGAGCAGGAGGGGCAGGGGCAGGGCCGGTGACAGGAGTAGGTGGAGGCGGGGGAGGAGGGGGGAAAGGCAGGCTGCTCTCAGAAGGGGGTGGAGGGAACTCTGGGGCCTGTTGCTGGGCCTGTCCACCGCCTGGCTGCCATCTTGGTTTGGCCTTCACCGCAGGAGGAGACAGGGGGGCTTTGGGGCTCTCAGTGTGATTGGTTGACAGTGTGGACCCTGGGAACTGGCCTGCCATCTGTTTGACCAGGGAGGTGGTGGTGGGCGGAGCCGTGAAGGACAGGGGTGGCGGCTTGGAGAGGCTGTGCTGCTTGGGAAATGTGGGAGGGGGCTGGTTGGGGGTGTGGCCTATCTGTAGGCTGTGCTGCTTCTTCATTGACACCGGCGGTGGTGGGGGAGGAGTTGGGGCAGCAGGTGGGGCGGGAGGGAGAGGGGAAACTGGGTAGAGAGGCTTCCGGGCACCGTGGTGGAGCAGAAAGCCTGGGGAGAAGGTTTTGGGTAGGGCAGGGGGGGGAGCAGCTGCGGGCGAGTACTGCTGCTGAGGTGGTGGGGGAGGAGGAGGTGGGGGAGGAGGGTGTGTCTGCACCGAGAGCTGCTGGGGGGGCGGGGGGGGAGGAGGGGGAGAAGGGGGTATCGGCACCGAGATTTGCTGGGGAGGCGGTGGGGTAGGAGGGGGAGGTGGTGGGGGAGGCGGCGGTGCCGGGGGCGACTCGACCAGTCTGGCAGTGGGGGGAGAGGGGCCCTGGGGGGGACCGCTGGGGAACTTGTGTGCCAGTGCCTGCTGGAGGGCGTTGGCGCCGTAGCGCGATGTGCACAGACCTGGCATGGGGTCTGGGTGAAGAGGAGGGGGAGGGGGGATGTCGTTGCTCTGCAGTGGGATGAACTGGGGCACGACAGCCGGGGTGGGGGGCCCGAGCCGGAGTGCGGCCATGGCCGACCCCAGAGCAGGCATGGATGGTGGGGGAGGGGGAGGCGGGGGAGGCGGGACGTTGATGTTGTTGACCAGCGGTTGGGGAGGAGGCGGGGCTTGAGCTAGCACCCTGGGTGGGCTCTGGTGGTTGTTTTGTGCCCTATGGTGATTGGCGGCCTGGTGGGCAGCATTCTGGTTCTGCAGCCGGGTGATGGTGCTGTACTTGGCGAACACGGTGGGGCCCGAGTGGTGAGGGGTGCTGCTGGCAGGCAGGGGCGGCGGGGGAGGAGGCGGCGGGGGAGGTGGGGGCACAGCTTGGTTGTAGTTGCTGCAGGGCTGTGGGGACAGCTGTTGGGGTGGTGGAGGAGAGGATTGGGGGGGTGGTGGAGGAAAGGGCTGTGGCGGCAGGGAGGGCAAGACCTGGGTGTAACTGCTGTGGATGTGGGGTGGCAGCTGTTGGGCTGGTGGAGAAAGTTGGGGGGGCAGGGGGGGTGGTGTAGGCTGGGGGGGTGGTGTAGGGGAGGGCAGAGAGGGCAAGACCTGGGTGTAACTACTGCGGATCTGGGGGGTCAGCTGCTGGGGTGGTGGAGGGAAGGGCTGGGGAGGCAGGACATGGGTGTAACTGCTGTGGATCTGGTGGGGCAGCTGTTGGGGTGGTGGAGGGGAGGGCTGGGGAGGCAGGACATGGGTGTAACTGCTGTGGATCTGGTGGGGCAGCTGTTGGGGTGGTGGAGGGGAGGGCTGGCGGGGCAGGGAAGGCAGGACCTGGGTGTAACTGCTGCGTATCTGGGGGGGCAGCTGTTGGGGTGGCGGAGGGGAGGGCTGGGGGGGCAAGGCCTGGGTGTAACCGCTGCGGCTCTGGGGGGGCAGTTGCTGTTGAAGCGGGGGGGAGGTACCCTCCTGTGGCTGGGGGGGTACAGCATGGGTGTAGCTGCTGCGAGACTGGGGAGGCGGCTGCTGTTGTGGCGGCGTAGCAGACGCAGGGGGCTCCAGTTGTGGGGTCTGGCGGTGCGCATGGATAGGGTGGGGGAGAGTGGCGCCTCTGGTGGACTCCCTCATCTGTGTGGGGACAGAAGTACACACAATGAGTACAGGATCACCATCTGTTGATAAGCAACGGCTTGCTAAGGTTAGGATAAGGTTAGGGTTAAGTTTAAGATAAGGGTTAGTAGATAGTGAAATTAGCCCCGGCATTATGAGTGGGCATTAGGTGGCCTGGACCTCCCTACCGTACCTCCTTGCCAGTCCAAACCGATAATTTATTTGACTGAGATGAGCGCAGACAGACACATCAATCTCAGATAAATCAAGGTGAGAAAAACAGCACCCCCTCTGTCTGAGTATGTGTAACCCATGTATGTAATGCTGTCTGGACAAAAATAGTATAGCATGTCATACTCTTTTTGACCAAACAGCATCACATAACATGGGCTAAATAAATCAAATCGTATTGGTCATATACACACATTTAGCAGATGTTATTGTGGGTGTAGTGAAATGCTTGAGTTCCTTGCTCCAACAGGGCAGTAATATCTAGCAATACACAACATTACACACAAATGTAAAAGTAAAATAATGGAATTAAGAAATATATAAATACTAGGACGAGCAATGTCGGAGTCCGGAGTGTAAATATATATGTGATGGGATGTATAGACATTATGGACAGATTATTTAGTACATCTGTAGAATACGTAGGATAGAATACATACAGCAATAGTTGAATAGGATGGCATTGACTAGAATACAGTGTGTAAACATTATTAAAGTGATTAGTGTTCCATTATTAAAAGTGACTGGTGATTCCATGTCTATGTACATAGGGCAGCAGCCTCTACGGTGCAGGGTTGAGGAATCGGGTGGTAGCTGGCTAGTGATGGCTATAAAACAGTCTGATGGCCTTGAGATGGAAGCTGTTTTTTAGTCCCAGCTTTGATGCACCTGTACTGGCCTCGCCTTCTGGATGATTGCGGGGCTTACAGGCCGTGGCTCGGGTGGGTTGATATCCTTGATCCTTTTGGCTTTCCTGTGACATCAGGTGCTGTAGGTGTCAGGCGGGTGATACAGCCCGACAGGATGCTCTCAATGGTGCATCTGTAAAAGTTTGTGATTGTCTTAGGATGCTGAAGAAATTCGGCTTGGCCCCTGAGCTTGAAGAGGCGCTGTTGCGTCGTCTTACCCACAATGTCTGTGTGGGTGGACTATTTCATATTGTCAGTGATGTGTACGCCGAGGAACTTGGAAACTTTTCACCTTCTCCACTGCGGCCCTGTGTGATGTGGATGGGGGCGTGCTCCCTCTACTGTCTCCTGAAGTCCACGACCAGCTCCTTCGTTTTGTTGACGTTGTAAGACAGAGGGGGGTGCTGTTTTGCTCGCTCGGATGCTTTCTCTGGTGAGATAGTTGGTTCAGCCACTTGCAAATTGAAGGCAAGCTGGCAGATGCACAGTGCACTGTTTGGATGCTGGAATTATTTTAGACGAACGTGCAAAAGGTAACCTACTTTTTGAAGTGATTTGTATGACAAATCAGTTGAAAACATCACGACTGTTTGTGTTAATGCCACATAAGGTAATTTTTTTAATTACTCTGACATTTTAAGTCCTGCTGCCCTTGACTTTACCTAAATAAGTCTATAAAACACAATGCCATTGTTAGAATCTTAATATCACAAACAGAACTGGTGTTATAACCAGTGTTAGGAGGGCATGTCATTTTCTTTATGGTTTTCCCCCCATTTCCCTCCCCTCCTCCCGACAGTAGGGCCTGCTTCCCTCCTCCCGACAGTAGGGCCTGCTTCCCTCCTCCCGACAGTAGGGCCTGCTTCCCTCCTCCCGATAATTAAGGTGCTCTACCCAGTTGATAATTACACCAATAATTGCCTCGAAACTTAACATATACCGAAATGAATTTCACATACAACAGATGAAAATGGTATGTACCCTATATCAGTCCACCGAATCCAAGCAGCCTTATCAGTCTACACTGGCCTACTTGGAGTACACAGTGAGAGCGTGCATAATTTACTATAGCAAGTAGACCAATAGATGCACATGCAGCGTTGCGACAAAATCTGAATGAAAACGACTCAGATGGCGGGGAAGAAATGAATCCCGATGACATCTCTGATGATTATTCTTTTGATTCTGAGCCTCAGCCTGAATCTACACCTCCAAGGACTAAGCGCAAAAAAAAGCCAGAACTGGGCGCACTGAGCAGGTGCCCGCGCCACCACCCAAATAAACGGTGAGACAGGAGAAAGGAAGGCACGGCGCCGTTTGGATAGAACAAGCCAGAGACAACGCAACTGGCCGATTATCACCACAAAATGTCATCACAGAGAGCAGGCCCTACATCAAGCAAAAAACAACAATAGCAACGCACTCACTAGATTTCGTTGTTTATGTGACATGCTCCAACTTGCGTGACGACTCACACCATGTAAGCACGAGCGGACAATAATTGACTATTTTGTACTGCGGTCATATATTCATTAGAATGCCATTTAAGCTTTTGCTGTGATTTTCACTATTCATCAAGCACACTTGGAGCTTATAATAATGTTAAGGCAACTAATGTTTTCATAATTTGACCGTGCATCTTGCGTGCGTCTTGGTGGTTGGGGTATTATCTTTTTTTGCCGTTGTAAAAGCTGTTACTGCGTTCCAACATATGCTTTCCGTTTCATAGTTGTAACAAAGGCACTCCACAAATAAAATGTGTTTTTACATAAACAGTAACTAATGAACAGTACCACTAATGAAAACGCGTTTGTGTGATTTGAAATATATATTTTTTTGTATTTTAATGTTAACTTCATAAAAACAACCAAATTACTATTTTTTTGCGATAGCATATATGAAATGTATTCATTCAAAACTGTTAGAATGTTGCAGTCCGAATGACTGCACATCAGCTTGAATGGCGAAAAAAAAAAAAAAAAAAAAAACTTGCCCCCATATGGAAATCAAAGGCGTCCAACTGATTTGTTCTGGTGCTGGCCCTGGTTGAAATGCTACTGACAGTCCATCTGTAGGTGCTCTACAGACTATCAAAATAAAGTGTTACCCTAAAGTAGAACCTTACTAGCACCAGCAGTGAGTGAAAGAAAAATTCAAGCAAAAACTTGCCATTGAGACAAAATCAACCATTTCAGTAAAAAAATTGATGGAGACAAAGAGGAGAAAGGAGGGATGTAATGGAGAGACATATAGAGAGAAAAGAGGAAATACAAAGGAGGGATATGTTGGAGTGAAGAGAAGAGGTCAAAGGTGAGAAGGACTAACCCTGGTGTTCTCCTCCATCTGCGTTCCTCTCTTCCAGGCCTCAGAGAAGATGGAGCTGACCACGCTCTGGGAGCGCCCGTGGCTGGAGGCCGTGTCCACTCCACTGTCTGACTGGCCCGAGTGGTTTGACTGGGACTCTGGGGAAGACACACACAGCCATGGAAGAGAGCTGCTAGATGCTGATCTTGGGTCATTGTTGCATTTCCCCACTAATGGTTAAGGTTAGGATTGGGCAAGGGGAAGCTGATCCTAGATCTGTACCTAGGTGGAAACTTCACCCCAGAGCATATAAACACTAGATTGCTGACCTATGCATTGGCTAACAAGAGGCTCTGAAGCCACCGAACTGTCATATTAGTACACCCTATTTTGCAGATTTGAGCAATGGGAGTGAGTGTGTAAAAAAAGGGTGAATCCATGTGTCTATAGATAGACTAGAGCTTTATCGTGTACCCTCAAAGCCACAACAACTGATTCAAGATCAGAACTAGAATCAATTTACCTACTGCTAGACAGGGGTTGTGGTCAATTCCATCTGAACTCCAATTCAGAAATTGAATTGAAAAGTAGTCATTGAAAATAACAGGATATCAATTGATTAATAGCATATCAATCTCAATTTGAGATTATGATAACCAAGTTGATGCCGGATCTGTGCTTGTCTATCACAGTCCCCCAGCCACTACCATTAGGCCTCAGTGGATCACCGTGGACTTGAGCAGCTGATCCCAGACCAGTTGTAAGCCCTGGAAGGCTGACTCACCAGGCAGACTGGCTGACCCGGAGCTGGAGCCAGAGCGGATGCTGGAGGTGGAGAGGGAGGACCAGTCGTAGGCCGCCTCTGTGCGCTTCATGGCCTCCTGGTAGTTCACATACAGCTGTTTCCCGTACTACACCACCACCACCGTGGGGGAAAGAGAGAGGTCACAGTTGCTAATTGTTTACATCGAATGGTGTATATATTTTTTTCTCTCTGTGTATTTTGGTTGCATGCTTCATGTAAATATATGATTTAATATTGACCAATCTTGTAAAACACCATCTTTAGTTTTCGGGGAAACTAACTAAAAAATAATTTTAAAAAGCTTTAAGTTTAGGGGACCCCTTTTGGCTTAAGAGCAAAAGTTCTATATAGCCTCTTTAATAGTCATGTTTAAGAGTGACGAGGAGGTTAAGGTTTACCTTGGCGATGCGAATGCCATTGAACCATTGGTGGAGGGTCCTGACATCATCACAGCACAGATACTTGATGTACTGGGACTTCTTCTGGATCTGGGGGTGCTGAACACAAAGACATGAGTGTTACCATGACAACACAACAAATGTAGTTTCACTTTGTTCTTTGGAGGAGGAATGGACAATATGGAATGGCCAATCAGGTCCTTCTGCTGTCCAGAAGTTTGATCCCATGGGCTAAATTGTCATGATCAGTGGTTTCAAGTTTGAATCCATACCTTTTATACAAGCTGATCATAGCGAAAAAGGAAATACTTCTGCATTTCCCACTGTGTAAACACATTGCAAATAGGTTCAGGATAACTCCTCCGGAAAAAGTTGGGTAGCTGATATTTCAGAGTTTAAATAGCCAAATTGATTACTCACAGGAATCAGGACTAATAAAGCCAATGCAACAGACTGTTTGTAAAGATTTTAAAAAACGTACAAAAAAAAAACTGTGGGCCTATCACATGAATGGGCATGGACCGACACTGACGTACTTTTGGATCTGTCCGGACCGGATATCTTTTTTGGGTGTTTTACATACGATGGGCATTCCTAAAATGTAATTTCAGGCGAGCGACACTGTGGTCTATACCTCAATAAGCACGGACCAACACTGACACCTTTGGGATGTTTTTTTTTGGTCCTGTCCAGACGCCTTGTTTTGTGCAGTCTAGACCGGTCTGGATTTCCACGTACGTTGGTTTTTTGGTTCGGTCCGGAACAAAATCGAACCAATCATAGATGTCTATGTTCAGATTTTGTCCGGTCTAGACCAGCCTTGATTTGGCCCAAACATAGACAGCTATAAATTCCGTCTTTTCAAATTTCATTCAGAACCGATTTCAACATCCAGAAAATACTTATTTTCAACGTCCGGAAAATAGATATTTTCAACATTCATTCAGCACCTAAACTGAACCCAACTTCAACGTCTGGAACACACATATTTCAGACGTCTTCTCAAAGTAATTTTCCTTTCTAGTACTATTCGAGTTTTACTGAGTGCGGCATATTTTCTATCTAGGTGTCAGAGCGGCCATGATCGTTCCGGTAAAGACATAGATTCCAAAACCATCCTTGATAATTGCCTTTGTACCTGTTAGTTTGACTACAGCTAAAGATAGATCAACATTAATAATATAGGAGAGTGGCGCCTTAATACATATTTTTGGTGTTTTTCAGTGGTTGTGCTTTTGAAAAGAAGTGGCGTGGAGACAGGCTGAAAGTGGCTGATGAGTTTAACAAACGATTTTTCCAGTATGCAGATCATAATGGCACAGTAATGGTCCTATTAAGTGGACAGGGCATTGGTGTTAGGTTCTCACAGGATGTCATTACCCAGATCACATCCACTCACACAGCCGATCCATCTTAATGGGCTTGTCCAGGCTCACCGCAACATCTCTACTCTAAAAATGTGCCGCCTCTTGTCTAAAAATGAGTCCCTAATCAATTCTCCACAAGACGCAGGAGTGGAGTGTACCATTAGGTGAAAGGGGGAGGGGGATTTGGCTTACCTTAAGGGCCAGGCAGTAGTCTGTGGGGGCCTTGTACTTGCTGCGGTAGTCCTGGCCGTAGTACACATTAACGTGGTCCAGCTGTAGAAAGCATACCAGGTCCCTGGAGGCCTATATGGAGGGAGAGACAGGATTCAAATCTTTAGATATGATTGATTATATCATAAATTGCAGGGGTACTAAAATAGTATTGGAGAAGGTCCGGTCACACAATTTCATAGGTGGCAAAGGTCCGGATAGATAGTTGTTTATCGGCATAGCAACAAACCACCTCACAACCCCAAACTGTCACTATTCTTTTGCAGTTTTAAAGGTCATTTCTTGCAATTCGACACATTTTGCCATGTCTTGTGTGTTGATATGATACCGGAGTGCCTCAACAAAATCAAAAATGGGGGCCCCCTTGGGGTTGAGGCCCCTGGGCACGTAATCTGGCCATGGAAACAACAAGATTTAGATAGCTGGTTAGGCTAACTTACCTACCTAGCGAACATGGGATAGTTGATTAACTGGACATTTCTTGACAGGTTAAACAAGTCTCTAAGGCAGGGGTTCCAAACTTTTTCACTCGGGGGCCCCCCTTCCAACATTGGGGAACATCCCCCTGCGCATTTATTTCTATGGGCACAAGCACGGTTCATGACACAAACGGTTCACACCCCTCTTGTTGTTGGAGAGAATTGTGCAACGTTAAAATGTATTTCCTACAATTCAAACAAAGACAATTTTGCAGTTTTAAAGCACATTTTCTTGCAATTCTATACATTTTGCCATGTCTAATGTGTATTTATGTGATATTTAGTGACAAGAAAATTACAACAATATCTATGGGCAAATTTCTTTTTAAATAAATTGTTAGCTGACATGGGCTAGTTGATCTTGACATTTCTGACAAGTTCTAAATAACTCTAAAGTATATAATGACTAACATGACAAGAGGAAGTGATTACAAATGAGTTTAAAGCCGGAATGAATTCCTTTTTTGGGGGGGGGGGGGGGGGGGGGCACCACTGCTCTAAGGTCTGTCAGTGAATGACAAGAGGAAAACTGCCCATGCACTACTACATTTCTAAATACTCCTTGTGCCTTCTACTATTGCAACTCTCAATAGCAGTTAAAGTTAAAAGGCCGACCGATTTACGCAAAATTTTAAATAAATTGTCTGAGGCTTTAGACTAGAGAAGTCTATATGGAGGGAGAGGAGTGAGTGGAGATATACTCAGCAAAAAAAGAACCGGGCCATTTTCAGGACCCGGTCTTTCAAAGATAATTTGCAAATAATCCAAATAACTTCACAGATCTTCATTGTAAAGGGTTTAAACACTGTTTCCCATGCTTGCTCAAAGAACCATAAACAATTAATGAACATGCACCTGTGGAACGCCCGTTAAGACACTAACAGCTTACAGACGGTAGGCAATTAAGGTCACAGTTATGAAAATGTAGGACACTAAAGAGGCCTTTCTACTGACTCTGAAAAACACCAAAATAAAGACGCACAGGGTCCCTGCTCATCTGCATGAACGTGCCTTAGGCATGCTGCAAGGGGACATGAATACTGCAGATGTGGCCAGGGCAAGAAACTGTCCATACTGTGAGACATTGAAGACAGCGCTAAAGGGAGACAGGACGGACAGCTGATCGTCCTCGCAGTGTCAGACCACGTGTAACAACACCTGCACAGGATCGGTACATCCGAACATCACACTTGCAGGACAGGTACAGGATGGCAACAACAACAACTGCCCGAAGTACACCAGGAACGCAAAATCCCTCCATCAGTGCTCAGACTGTCCGCAATAGGCTGAGAGGCTGGGCTGAGGGCTTGTAGGCTTGTTGTAAGGCTGGTCCTCACCTGACATCACCGGTAACAACATCGCCTATGAGCACAAACCCACCGTCGCTGGACCAGACAGGATGGGCAAAAAGTGCTCTTCACTTACGAGTCGCGGTTTTGTCTCACATGGGGTGATGATCGGATTTGCGTTTATCGTCGAAGGAATGAGCATTACACCGAGGCCTGTACTCTGGAGCGGGATCGATTTGGAGGTGGAGGGTCCGTCATGGTCTGGTGCGGTGTGTCACAGCATCATCAGACTGAGCTTGTTGTCATTGCAGGCAATCTCAACGCTGTGCGTTACAGGGAAGACATCCTCCTACCTCATGTGGTACCCTTCCTGCAGGCTCATCCTGACATGACCCTCCAGCATGACAATGCCACCAGCCATACTGCTCTTCTGTGTGTGATTTACTGCAAGACAGGAATGTCAGTGTTCTGCCATGGCCAACGAAGAGCCCGGATCTCAATCCCATTGAGCACGTCTGGGAGCTGTTGGATCGTAGGGTGAGGGTTAGGGTCATTCTCCCCAGAAATGTCCGGGAACTTGCAGGTGCCTTGGTGGAAGAGTGGGGTAATATCTCACAGCAAGAACTGGCAAATCTGGTGCAGTCCATGAGGAGGAAATGCACTGCAGTACTTAATGCAGCTGGTGGCCACACCAGATACTGACTTACTTTTGATTTTGACCCACCCCCCCTTTGCTCAGGGACACATTATCCCATTTCTGTTAGTCACATGTCTGTGGAACTTGTTCAGTTTATGTCTCAGTTGTTGAATCTTATGTTCATACAAATATTTGCCGAGAGGACAAACTGGTTTGTTAAGCTATTAATGTAAGTAGAGGTTGAAATACATACTTTTTGGCCAACACACAGTGACATGCTTTTAGTGTTGTGCGTGTGTGTGTGTGTTGTGACAAATCGTATCAGATTTCTGGTTCACTCACTGCAGAATTAACACACCACAAGGTGGCATTGTATATACATAAAAAAGGAGACAACTGATGGGATAATCAGAGAGGACAAGAAAGAGAAAACGGAAACGGTGTGGGAGTGGGACAAAAAGATTTTAACCTCTACTAACCCCAACGCAATGGGAAAACATTTTGAAAAATACAAGTCCAAGGTTTACTTCTGTTTCATGCCTTCTGAACACGACCCTGGGTTAGAAGCTAAAGCATGTACACACACACACACACACACACAGGGCTGCAGTTGAGAAATATTGGTCTCCGGGGATAACCGATGACCCATGATGCAATAGGAGAGGAGGCACATGCTCGGTCGATCCCTGTGGAGTCCTGTGTCATCATATCCAGAAACAGGAATTACCAGAGAGATGGTGTGGATCTGTTTCTCATTAACTGACAACATGTGAACCCGAATACACACAATCAGGGACACACACAGGGTGAAACACACGCTCCCACACACACAATACAATTAATCAAAAGTATTTTATAAAGCCCTTTTTACATCAGCAGTTGTCACAAAGTGCTTATGATTGGCTTATTCAGTGGGTGGCTAACCTTAGCTTTGCCTTTGGGCACGTAGTAGATTCCTGATGCGCGCAGCAGAAAGTATCGTTTCTTCCACGACTTCTTCCCATCATCCTTCAGCCATAGGATTCCCTCTATTTCTGGTACTGAAACCGAGCTGCCACAGAAACACTCCTGCACAAACACATCATCATTATTAGTGTAATCAAGGGGGGTGGTAGAGTGGGAGAGACAGTGTGTGAGTGAGCATGTATGTCTCACCTCTAGTAGGGCCTCTTTATTCCTATCGGCCATTTCAGAGGTCTCCTTCCTCCCCAACAAGTAGTTCTGTAAAGAAGTAGGGAAAATAGAGAGAAGGAGAAAGAGGAGGAGAGGAAGGCAAAGGAGTAATAGACACGAGTTGAAAACAGCAGATCACACAGCAGATCGCCTCCAGGCGAGCTGGCTCACCTAGCCTTCTCATGTCCAATGCATTATTCAGTCATTTATTGCCAGAGCTGTGACCTACTTCTTAAACACACACTCAAGGGCTCTTAGCAGGCATAAGAAATGTGTGTGTGTACTCTCCACTAAAGCTGTGCGAGTAGTGTACACAACACATTGGGAGGGTTTCCTAGTTCCTACCTGGGGGTTCTTGAAGAGGGCATATTTCTCTATGCGCTCGATGAACATCAGTTTGTTATGGCTGTCTCTGGTCCAATTCAGTAGGTTCTCCACCAAGTTCTCATGGTCCTCAAAGATCCGCTCTAAGGACAGAAAGCGAGAGGGAGTGTGCGTGAAACATGATTCAATCCGGACTAAGCATACCCTGGTCAAAGGTAGTGCACTATAGAAGGAAAAGGGCACCATGTGTGACGCAGCTTAAATAACCATGCTTGCCTGTACCTAAACGCGAGGGCTTCGTCTAGTATTATAAAGGCTGGGCGCCCATCCCTGCCTCACACCATCAGACAGATCAACAGTTAGAGAGACACTCTAGGGCAGTCTTGAAAACACAAACGATACAATACTAGCCATTACCTAGACAACACTACAATCTGACACTGTCCGAGTTGACACTGTCCCAAGACTCCACGTTTGTCTCAGTGTCACAGTACTTCCCCAGGATGCCTCACTCTCTCCCAATATCCCCCCCCCCCAGTATATCCACCAGTATCATCCTCAATATCGCACTCGCCCCCAGGGCCTCCAGTACCTTCTCAAGTATCTCCCCAATATCTCACCTCTCCCCCAGTATATTCCCAGTATCTGTCTGCCAGTATATCCATACCCATTTGCAGCTCGTTGATGGTCTCCACCAGTGACCAGTCGGGGCTGTAGCCACAGTGGGACTTGTCCAATAGGCTGTCCAGCACCTGTCTGACAGTCTGTCTCTCATCAACCATCACGGTCTTGGAGCTCTCGTCCGACATGTGCACCCGGATCACCAGCTGAGGAGGACGACGAAGAGGGATGAGGAGAAAGAGGAGGCGGAAGAGGTGCAGAATGGTCAGGCTCTTTGTATAGAACAGTTCTCACACTAGCCTGAGTGCCAGTCTGTTTGTGCCACCATGCCAAATGTCTGTCATAACGAATGTTTGGCTTGAGAATGACGGCAATGGAGTTCGCAAGAGCTTAATCTCGTCCACCAGCTGGCTCCCTCTCGGTTGAACTGTCGAGTTTTACAGCGCCTCAGAACAGGACTTGACTGGAAGACTGTGGCAGGAGCGGACTAAACAACCGCTGGTTTTAAATTTGGTTGATCTATTAGTCCATCACTATCTAGCATAACCCTTATAAACTCCCACCGTACATTGTGGACTTCAAAGGACGTGAGTTTGGAAAATCTGAAAGTACATATCCTAGAAATAGTTCACACATAAAAACGTCATACGCCCTAACTCAGAATCAAATTGGTCTTCCCCCAACTAATATGGTCAACATGATAAAAATGTTCATTTTGATTGGCATTTTGCCATTTTTCAAAGTCCCATCTAATATAGCTGAAGCAGGCTCGCTCCCTCTCCTGCCTCAATTTTTTAAATCACACCCCTTTCAAGTCCCACTTTGTTGCAGTGTTACCAGGCTCTATGCACCAGATACTTGAGCCTGGGGACGAGGTCAGCAAGAGCATAAACAGATCTTGGACCAGGCTACTTCATAACATAATTGTTGATATGAAATCAATTTAAGAGGGATGTTTCCATGCCCCAAGGACAACTATTGAGGATGTGATTTGAACCAGTGATATGCCACAGCGTGTAGTATGGTGTCATGACATGATGGTTCAAATACAGGCTGCACCTGAAATGGCACCCTATTCCCTATATAGTGCACTACTTTTGATCAGAGCCTTTATATAGAGAATAGGGTGCCATTTTGGATGCAACCACAGTGTATTTACCAAGTGGATCTAAAAAGGTCATGGCTCCAAAGATTGAAACAGTCAATTGAACTTAGTCCCGTCTCCATGCTGCCATCTAGAAAACATATCTAACGTATACAATGTTCAACCAATTCAGGCCCCTGCAGTCCTCGTCTCCAGCGCTGGTTCGGTCCATTGAATGCACCCCATAGGCTTAACCTTATCCGAGACCACTGTGACAAAATCCCCCTTGTGACACGACTGGGCTCCCATAGCCCCAGCAGTGTGAGTCTAGGAGGCAGGTAGCCTAGCGGTTAGAGTAGTGGGCTAGTAACCAAAAAGGTTGCTGGTTCAAATACCAGAGCCAACAAGGTGAAAAATCTGTCAATGTGCCTTTGAGCAAGGCACTTAACCCTAATTTGTTCCAGGGAACGCCGTACTTCTATGGCTGACCCTGTAAAAGAACATTTCATTGCACCTAATCTGGTGTATATGGCACAATAAAAATGTTGTTGTGTGTACGTGCTTATGAGCGTGTGTGACATGGTAGGGAGCAAAACACAGCAAGCACCCACGGAAGTGACCAGTAATCCCCTTCCACGAGGACTACAACATCCAATAACTAAGTTAGTAAAGCCGGTCAAATAGATCTCTAAACCAAACTGTAGCCAGGAAGCGACTGTGCCCTAGACATGGGCATCCATTGAGTTTGACCTACATCCAGTCATGGGTTTAGTCCCAAATGGCACCATGTTCCCTATATAGTGCACTACTTTTGGTCAAAATTTGGTCAATTCGGGAAGCTTCCATAGACCCCCCCCCCCCCCTAAAAAAAATCCTCCCATTCTAAATCATAGGAGTCCAAATTCTGCCCTCCTAAAAACAAATCTAAAATCCTAGCTTCTAGCAAAGTGGAGGTGTAAATCGGTTTCAATGCAACATTCAATCTTTGCTGCATTTTATATTGCCATACGGTAATATAGAGCAAATTCAACAACGCACACAGTTTCAAAGCAAGATTCACAAAATGTCACCTATGTTTCTGTGTTCTATACATTTAACATACTATATCTACAGTGGTGTAAAACACCAACATATTTGAAGAGGGCACAATCGTTGCATGCAAATATCTTGTGCATTTTGTTGGGTCGTTGCATGCTAATATCTTGTGCATTTTGTTGGGTCTACTCTCCCCATAATGTACTGGGAGAAAAGAAGCACATCACTGTGTTCAATGGAGCCGTTTCATTCAGAGCAGTTGCACTTCATTCAAGCTCACTCACACTGGTGAAATGGTCCGATGGGCTCAAAATGGTGCCTGGTGTGGTTCACAGAACCAATTCACTAACTGGAACACAGTGCAAAGGACCCCAGTTGTTCACGAAAACAAGACTTGTTTAAATCAACCCAAAGAATAAGCAGTCTTACGGATGCCAGTGCAAAATGTCTGATTGTCTCTCATTCTCCGTCTCTTTCAGACACACAACACTGCAATGACCTATTTTCACAGCGCTTCGCTGCAGGTCTCTGAATGAAGTTAGTTCACCACGCAGTGAATCTGACGCACATATGGAGGAGAGGATCTTATGGAACGATGTATCACAATGGGAATGTACAGCACATACTGTGGAAAAACAAGTGTAGAAAAACTGTGTAAACTGTGGGTTAGGTCAGAACTAGGGTTGCAAAATTCTGGTAGCTTTCAATAAATTCCCTGGTTGGAGGTCTTCGGATTTCCTGCTTATTCCCTCCTTATTCCAGAAATCCTCCAACCGGTATTTTGGGAAAACGAGGGAATTCATTGAAAGTTCCAGGAATTGTACAACCCTAGTCAGAACCTTACCTTTTTGACTTGCGCCTCCTTGATTTTCTCCAGGGCCACTCGGATCTTCTCAGCCTTCACTTTGGCCCCCTGCTCCTCCTACAGACACACAGCAACAGTTAACACACACACACAGGCAATGGTCAAACACATACAGTACATGCACAAAAACCAACAGGAGCCTTCAATACTGAGCCAACCTCCTCCTCTATCACCTTCTTCTACTCTTTCCATACCTCTCCTCATCGTAGGGCAGACAGTTCAGTTGATGCTCTCTGAACTCCATTTGTCAGAGTGAGACCAACACTTCACATATCACTTTCTACCTCTGTCAGCCAAAGATGCATAAGCGTATACATACTGTGCATTCCATCAATGGCTCTGGAATCGTTTACCTGGCCCCTCCAGCAAGACGCCATCACCTCCATCTCTGGTAGCCACCACAACACAGAACGCGTGTCCTCGCACACAGATCAGACCAACACTTCCGACTCCAACCCAACGGTAGATTGCCCTAAAATCACCAGTGCTCCATTGGTAAAAATGAAAGAAAATAAAACGCTCAAAGATGGCCGCTCTTTCATCCCATTCTCCCCATTATCGTCCTCTCGCTCTTTCTCTCTACTAGAGCAGCAGCCGAGGTGTGGATTTCCCTTTAATCTCGCTACACGGAGGATGGGAGACAATAGTGGAGGATTCCCCAAACGGCAAGAATCTGCAGATGATACGAAGTTCGGTCCTAAAATGCGTTCCCTCCACAACAAAACAAAAAAACAAAAACACTTACATAGCAAATAGAGAAAGCCTAGATACTACAAAAACAAATTGTTTTTCCCGATGTTGGAATGTCACCATTCCAAAATCCCGATCTTCTCCTTCCAAGACCCCATCGAGTCCAGATGAATGGCAAAAAGCAATGTATTTAAGAAAAGGAAATAGATGGACTGTTGTAGAGAGCAAGAGCGAAGGAGAGATATTTGTTTAAGTCCTTCAGGAGTAACTTAGACCAATGCACAGCGACTTCAACCTGCTTCCACTCACAGACTACAGCCAGGAAAGCAAGACCGGAGTGGAGTGTGAGAGTACAGGCTCATTGACACACACAATTCGGCGTACACACACACACACACACGTACTCTACGCACAAGATGAGCACCACTAACCCCTCTAACTCAGAGAGACTGGGAGGTGAGACGCCCCTCCCCCTTCCATCCCTCCATATTCTCTTGTTTCCCCCCTCTCTCGCTGTGGAACAGCTGCGGAGTCCTGGAAGCGTGCCCAATCGCCAAGCCATAATCCCCATACAAACAGGAAAACCCCTTCACTGGCTGGCGACAGAGAGGACCCCTCTGTCCCGTCACCCAATCACAATGTGTATCCACTCTCAAGGGGACCCGTTCGCCAGACCCTCTTCCCCCTTATCCAATCAGTGCAGGGGTAGCTGACCCCCCCGGACAACAGTATGCAGGGAGTGGTATTAGAGGAGTGGGGCAGTGAATGTTTGGAGGAGGGGGGGCCAAGCCTCTTATCTGGGCACCCCCTCCTTGACCCAGTCAACCTTTCTGCATGAGCGGCGGTGTAATGCAAGAAACACACTGTTTGGCCAACACGCAGTGACAGGCTTTTAGTGTGGAATGTGTTTGTATGTGTGCGTGTGTGTAAGGGTTCAAAGGACCAATGGAGGATTACAATATGGAGTCAATCCCAGTCACACTGTTAATTTTGCTTTTGGACTTCCATCCAGAGACCGCAAAACCCTTTCTCCATGCCCCCCCCCCCCCCCCCCCCTCCCCTCTACAGCACTTTGCTTCCTGCATGCTCCTCAGTAAACACTGGAAACTAGATATCCCTCCTTCTCTACTGTAGGCACTTTCCTACTGCATTTTCACAGGATTCCATGGAGGCTGAATTCAAAACAGGATTTGCTGCTGCGCCCATAAAAATCCCGTCTCGCTCTTTCCCTTTGAAGTTTTACCCTCTTCCCCTTTCTCTTGTTCCCCTCCCCCTCGCGTTCTCCCTCATCATCCGTCTGTACTTCGTTCTATTCTGACTCATGAAGCAGGGGAGAAGGGATAGTGTGGTGAAACTGCAATCTATTCTCCCTTTCTTTCCCTCGCTCTCTCACTCTCTTTCTCGCCGTCTCTGTGTAAAAGTGCAGTGTAACACTGACACACAAAACCCTCCCATTGCCACAAACACCTCAGGCACTCTCGCGCTCCCTCGCTTCTCCCTCTAAACCTATTTGCATGGCATTCTGAATACAGACATGGACAGACGGATGGCTTAAAAACAGATCATAAACAAATAGCCTTGTGCAACATGGGACTATAATAACTCCATAATCAGTCAATTAAATCATACGGCCCCAGGTCCTAGCCATGAAATTTTGCGTTCATATGTGTGTTTAATAATTTTAGATACTATGTCAGAAGACATACAGATGTGTGCCTCCTCCTACCCATAATCCTCCAGTGTTGGCATCCCTAATATTCGAAGGAGCAGCAACACAGTCAGCGTCCCCTGAGAATGACTGCATAATTACGTTCCCATACATTATGATAATTTAGGCCTTCCGCATAAATTAAAAAAGTGCTTGACGCGTTTGTTTTGGGTCTTTTGTGTCGAGATAATTGTTTATTAACAGATGTGCTAATATGTCAGATGGCCTTGGCTAGCGTTTGCGCTAATCAAGGAATGCTGAAAACAAACGCTCTTGGGTCTGTGCATCTAAAACAATGTTGAAGCATCACAATAGAGAGAGATTCCTGTCAAAATGGTGGCATTTACAACATTGACAGAAATACAGTATATCCCCATACTACACCCTGGAATACAGTATCTATCACTACTGCTCCCTGTGTATCCCAGGACTATCACTTGGCTCAGCGGCTTTTGTTTTGAAGGCTAAATAAATCATGATCGAAAGTGGCCAACTTTACAATCCACCAAAGTCAACATCTGACACACAACCATCAAACAAATGCCAAGAATGTACTTTACTGTGCAAAGCTGTGGGAGGGAGGGGAGTAGGGGTTCCAGATTAAAGATGATGGATAAATAAACACATATGATAGAGAGAAAAAGAGAGCGAAGGAATAATGGAGCACTGAGAGGGGGAGAGAGCAACTCTCTTTTCTAACCCGAAAGAGGATTAGGCCGATTTAAATGAAACAGGCCAGCAATTTCTGAGACAAATATCTTAAACGTACTACACTGCTGCTTATTTTCTTCATGGAAATGTCCCTGTGTCATTTCACTGCACCAGACCAGTCAGTAATCTATAAATGACGGGGCTTGTTATTTCTCTTTAGCTTTGGAGAGGAGGGTCAGGTCAAATCCATTGACGTTTTCAGCTAAGTAGCCTTTTAACAACCATGAGGAGGAAAGCATGTATAAGTCTTGGCTCCTGTTGGTTTCAGAATCATGCTTACCGTACCAGACAGGGTTGGGGTCAATTCCATGAACATTGTCTCAATTCAGTAAGAAACAATAAAGAACATCGGAATTGGAATTTCTGTTAACTTCCTGTATTGATCTAATTGAAATGGAATTGACACCAACCTTGATACCAGTGTTTCTCAACCTTTTTTGGACCAGGGGGCTACAAGCTACTGTTTACGTAAAATGACCATTCTTCCCTGGTTGACCACTTCCATTAAACAGAGCACTGGAAAGTTGACCGAATCAGTGTCAGACAACTAACCACCCGAGGGACTGGTAAGCAACATCCCAAGGACCAGATCCGGCCCGTGGACCGCAGGTTGAGGAACACTGGTTTATACCATAGCATTAGTGGCTCACACATCAACGACTTCATAATATATAAGGGAGCGTTCAGAGTTACACACACATCCAGCGCCATTTCTCTAAGCTCAGGCACATATCAGAGTCGACGCACACAGGCATGCAGTCATGCTCCAGACCTAGTGCAACTGAACGCAGCCCATATGTATGGGGTTATTATAAACAACACTCCAGATTTGGGTCAAACGCATGTCAAGTACTTTCAAATTCTACTCAGGAAAAGTATGGTCAGTAGGTGTGCTTGGTTTCGCTTGGAACTTGCACTTTTGGGATTATCGTGGTTCTATTGTCCCAGGCAAATCAAGTCAAGAACATTTGAAAGTATTTTACATAAGCGTATATGGCCCAGGTCTGTCTGCAAGACTGTCATGACAGTGAAGTTAGATAGAGTGCAAAACTGTACTGAGCCGCAGTGCCAGTTACCTACCCTACATTTCTTTCCCCCTACTAGAGGAAAGGAGTGCAGGTAATAAAATGGACACATCAGCACAGGGAGGAGCACGAGGGGAAATAATGGCCAAAGGAGGGATATAAGCAGGGGCTGCATACAGGAGAAAGGCGAGAAAAGAAAGCTTACGGAAGGATGAGATAGAAGTAAAACAAGCCAAATCAGGTCAATCGAGCATTGTGGGTGGGTGTTGGCACTGTGGGAGGAGCTTAGGGAGATGGTAAAGAGGTGTCGTTCAATCACGAGCGAGCATAAGCAAGCGAATGAGGCGTCACCTTGGTCAGCAGGTGAGAAGGCTTTCCTGCAATGCTTTTCAGAATGAGGGACGTTTCTCTGTCCAGATAAGAGTGCTTGGTGGCGCAGAGGTGAGGAGAGAAACAGATAAGACAGTCAGGGCAATGATTCTCAATGGCTCATTAAAAATGCTTTTGAAGGGTGGGGGGGGGTTAAAGTGTGGAAGCAAGAGAGGTCCAAAAGTTGGAGCATTGATTGTGGTGGTAGTCATATTAGATCGCTGTGGATGGGGAAGAGAGACGATTTATCAAAAGCACATTTTTTAAAGATGATACTGCTGTGATTACTGAAGGTGATTGCTAATACTCACCTGTACACAATCACACACCTACTGTAAACTACATACAGGTCTTGCTTTTTCTCCAAAACACACACACACACACACTTACAGTGTCCAGATCTACTTCATCCTCCCGTGAGGTGAAGTCAAGCTGCCGTCTGGCCGGCTTACCATTGGCCCGTCGCAGTAGTGAGGCATGCTGGGAAACGGGGAGGTGCATTATGGGTGCAGAGAGGATGCAAACACACACACACACAGTAAACATGCAAGGGGACGGGGAAGGTGCACTTTATTCATGTAGGCGTTAAGCTCTCTTTCTCTATTTAAAATGTTCACATTTTCCTTTCAACACCTTACCTTCCACTCATGGTCACCTAATAATCCCCAGTTTACAATTGGCTCATTCATCCCCCTCCTCTCCCCTGTAACTACTCCCCAGGTCGTTGCTGCAAATGAGAACGTGTTCTCAGTCAACTTACCTGGTAAAATAACGGTAAAATAAAAATAAAATAAATAAAATTCAATCTCTCCATTGCATACTGATTCTATATGTGGCCATGTGCAGCGCTAGCGATGCCAGGGTGTGGGTTCAATTAGTGATAACGTGCTACATACTGTATATGTATGCATGCACTGTTCTGTTAGTCGCTTTGTATAAAAGCTAAGTGGCATATATATTTTCTCCTTTCCATCTTGTAAACCTAAACTAAGTTCCCGCACTTAAGTCAAGCAGGTTGAGTTTACAGCAAAACGGGTACAGTAGATACATTGTAATCCATATCACACATGCAGACTTCAGTGATTACAATGCATTCACTCACTGTGCTGTAAATACCACACTTTCCAATGGGTCTTATACACACACAACATTGTGTGTTACACGGATAGCAAACAAATGTAATACAATGAGTTGTACGGTGCACACTTGACATGCAGTTGGGACTTCAAAACACCATGCAGGGAACTAGAGAGGGTGGTTTCGAGAGGACGTGCGTACACACACACACACACATTCATCATCATACCATTCATCATCATACCATTCATCATCATTCAACATGTTTGAACAAACAAACCACTGCAGCAGTTTATTTTTCCCCCTAACCAAACAGCCTTTCACTGTCATAACTCAGACAGACAGCCCACCCTTTTAGTCTGAATAAAGGAAGTCCCACAATGCCCCATAAACGGCAATCATTACCCTACCCAAACTAAAAGCCTGCACATGGAAAAAGGTTTTTGATAGGCGGAGATAACTGGGCCTTGTTTGCAGGCTGACTCTCATACAGACGACAACAGAGGATAGAAATGAACAAACTATCAGTGGTAATAATGTTTCACGAAGAGATATTGCTATTCATGGTACATCTTAGTTAGTTTTTTAGGAAACAATTGGGAAAACAGGATTGTGAAGATTGGAGTGTGTTACCTCAGTACTGGCTGGGCCCTGTGGCGGCTGGGGGCCTTGTGAACCCCCTTCCTGCTCGGGCCCTCCTACTGTCCTAGACAGCACCTTGTCGATATCCAGGGAGTCCATGCTGGACGCGGATGCAGAATTAACGCTGGACCTCGAGGAGTGGCCCCCCGCCTCGTGTTCACTAACCGTGCCCACTGAGCCCGTCCTCCGGTGCTGCGAGGACAAGGAAGTCGCAGAGGGGCGCCGGAGGGTGGTCGAGGAGTAGGAGGAAGAAGTCTGGTGCGCCGCCTCGTCCATGCTGAGTGACGCCTGCTCCAACTGGGCCGTGATGTCGTCCAGTGAGAAGTTCGATGCCGACGGGCGCCCGTGGGAGTTGGAGCTGCCCCCTCGGACGGTGGAGGCCGGTGACGCCCGGGTACTACTGCTGGTGCTGCCCCCGCTGCTACTCCCCCCACCGCTGCCTGTTTGCTTGACACTGGCGCTGCGACCCCCCGGGCATCGCTGTTGACATTTAGCCTGGCGGGCGGTGCCGGTGTTGGGCTTGCCGATGGTGCTGAGCTCCTGTTCTATGGAACACAGGTCAGCCATCAGGGCATCCAGGTCTACGGTCTCTGTCGTCTGGTTCAGAGCCTCTGTAAAAAAGGGGGAAAAGAGGAGTGTGAATACACATTATTTTGTAAACACACACATGCTAGTACACACACACTAAACAGAAGCTAATATATTGATTTCATGAAAGTGTGACGGTTGAAAATATACTTTTGCACAGCAGTAAAGCAATGGTGGTGTGGGTCACACAGGCATGTCACAGACACCATGCTCTTCAGGAAGTAAGTAGGGCATATAGGTCTGAGTGTGTGTCTTACCGTTGATGTTGTACATGGAGAAGCGGTACGAAAAGTTAGCCATGTTGGTTTCCTGTCTGAGAGGGGCCTTCTGGACCGGCTTCTGTGGCTTCCCGTCATCCAGACTCTGTAGAGGACAAATCACACTATCAAAATCACCACTAGCTTAAAGATATTCTCTGATACTTTTTAGCCACTAGTTCTGAATAGTCCCCCAGTATTGCGTACTACCTCACAAATTATTGCCCTCTCGCTCTACTGTGTGTGTTTCTTGCTAGCTGTCACTCAAATGGCGAGAGGTTGAAGGTCAAATTGCTAGGGGACTGGCCCACGTGGAGGTAAATGTAGGGAAAATGGCACCACACAGATTCCAGAAAACAGTTGTTTTCAAACTAGGGATTCCATGGCTAATTGAGGTAAGACAGTAATTCTTCTCAGAATATGCATGTATGAACTGCACATTAGAGGTCGACCGATTAAATTAGCATGGCCGATTAATTAGGGCCGATTTCAAGTTCATAACAATCGGTAATCGGGATTTCTGGACACCGATTATGGCCGATTACATTGAAATGCACGAGGAAACTGCGTGGCAGGCTGACCACCTGTTACGCGAATGCAGCAAGGAGCCAAGGTAAGGTGCTAGCTAGCATTAAACTTATCTTATAAAAAAAACAATCTTAAATCAATCTTAACATTATCACTAGTTAACTACACATGGTTGATGATATTACTAGGTTAACTAGCTTGTCCTGCTTTGCATATAATCAATGCGGTGCCTGTTAATTTATCACCGAATCACAGCCTACTTCGCCAAACGGGGGATGATTTAACAATGGCGCATTCGCGAAAAAAGCACAATCATTGCACGAATGTACCTAACCATAAACATCTTTTGCCTTTCTTAAATCAATACACATAAGTATATTTTATTTAAACGTAGATATTTTAGTTTAAAAAAATTAATGTTAGCAGGCAATATTAACTAGGGAAATTGTGTCACTTCTCTTGCGTTCATTGCACGCAGTCAGGGTGTATGCAACAGTTTGGGCTGCCTGGCTCGTTGCGAACTTGACAGAATTTTACATAATTATGACACAGGTTGTGCAATGTAACAGCAATATTTCGACTTAGGGTTGCCACCCGTTTGCAGCGGCAGGCTCGTAAGCATTCATTCAAACTTTACTGCTTTTGCCAGCAGCTCTTAGCAATGCTTGAAGCACAGCGCTGTTTATGACTTCAAGCCTATCAACTCCCGAGATTAGGCTGGCAATACTAAAGTGCCTATTAGAACATCCAATAGTCAAAGGTATATGAAATACAAATGGTATAGAGAGAAATAGTCGACACGTCATAATTCCTATAATAACTGCAACCTAATATTTCTTTACTGGGAATATTGAAGACATGTTAAAAGGAACCACCAGCTTTCATATGTTCTCATGTTCTGAGCAAGGACCTTAAACGTTAGATTTTTTTTACATGGCATAAATCGCACTTTTACTATTTTCTCCAACACTGTTATTGCATTATTTAAACCAAATTGAGCATGTTTCATTATTTATTTGAGACTAAATTCATTTTATTTATGTATTATATTAGGTTAAAATAAGTGTTCATTCAGTATTGTTGTAATTAATAAAAAAAAATGTTAAAAATAAATAAAATCGGCCGATTGATCGGTACCGGCTTTTTTTTGGTCCTCCAATAATCCGTATCGGCGTTATAAAATCAGTCGACCTCTACTACACATGATACAGAGTACCGGAGCATGTCTTTAATGCATAACAATACCAGACTTTAACAGGTTTGAAGGAAGTGGAAGAAAGCTAACATGACACAGCGAATGGGTGGGAAACTAGGATAATACGGTTGGCGAGATACGGTTACGAGGATACGATTGCAAGGGTACGGTTACTAGGTTACAGTTACTAGGACATGGTTGCATGGATACTATTACTATGATATTGTCACTAGAATATGGTTACTTGGATATGGTTTGCTAGGATACCGTTGCCACGATATGGTATCCATGACATGGCTACCAGGATACGCCCATCCTCCCCTACTGCAATACCTGTGTGAGTTTGTCCAGCTCTCCCAACCAGGCGCCAAACATTTTGTCTAGGTCCTGGTCTTCCTTATCACTGTCCTCCTCCTCTGCCCCGTGGTCCAGCTCATCATCAGACATATCCGCCATCTGGAGGCAGACACACAGAGTACCTCATTTGAATACAGGAATCCCATTACAGTTGAAAGGATTAAAACATTTAAATTCACAAGCATACGCAGACACATTTACTAAGAAAGAATTCCATCACACAGTGGCCGTGATGAATCCACAACGTCACCAGCTCAAGCTTCTTACGTGTTACCATGGCAACCGCCAAAAAGAGCTCTATAATGTGGAGAGATACGGCTGCGCAACGGCAGGAGGCTATTCCCTGTTGTCTGCACGAGATACAGTATAGCACATGCTGGATGAGAGTCAAAGTCGACTGTCAGCCACAGCCAGTCATGAACTGTGTCCCAAATTGCACCCTATTCCCTTTATTGTGCACTAGGGCTCTATAATGCATTATAAAGGGAATGAGGTGCCACTTGGGACAGTGCCATGGTGTTCGTATCACAGAGCCTCATTGTGCCATCTAATGACAATGACAGAGCGCCCTCTTGTGGAAAGATTAGAAAATAGGTGATTTATTTATTTCCCACCTTTTACACTGCTGGGATAATGATTCTCAGTGTGTAAATCATGTGCAGTGTCATGACTAAATGCCACACCGATAGAACTTGAGCCAGTGACACTACAAGCCTTTAAAGCCCCTGTGCACGCGCACATACACACGCGTCACCAAAGCCCCTTCCCCTAACCCCACCCACATTTGTGACTAAACCAATCTCTGACCCCACTCCTTTCTGATCCACTCCAACCTCGTGCAGACAGAAGCATATTGGTGTAATAGCTGACCCCTTCACATCCTGTTCCTATTGCATCACTTCCTGGTTGGAGAGGGAGACAGTTTAGTGGAGTATTAGTGTCACACAACCTTAGGAGCGAAAACACAGCATGGGATCCAGTCAGAGGAATGCTATCTTATCTTTATCTAGTGATAGGCTCCATGAGGACATGGGGAGGCACAGCCATACACAGTGGGACACAAGAAAACACTCCCTCACACATGGTCACGTACAGTTGAAGTCGGAAGTTTACATACACCTTAGCCAAATACATTTAAACTCAGTTTTCACAATTCCTGACATTTAATCCTAGTAAAAATTATCTGTCTTAGGTCAGTTAGGATTCACCACTATTTTAAGAACGTGACATGTCAGAATAATAGTAGAGAGAATGATTTATTTCAGCTTTTATTTCTTTCATCACATTCCCAGTGGGTCAGAAATGTACATACACGCAATTAGTATTTGGTAGCATTGCCTTTAAATTATTTAACTTGGGTCAAACATTTTGGGTAGCCTTCCACAAGCTTCCCATAATAAGTTGGGTGAATTCGTTTTTTTGGTGAGTTCTATTTTTGTTTCATCAGACCAGAGGACATTTCTCCAAAAAGTACAATCTTTGTCCCCATGTGCAGTTGAAAACCGTAGTCTGGCTTTTTAATGGCGGTTTTGGAGCAGTGGCTTCTTCCTTGCTGAGCAGCCTTTCAGGTTATGTCGATATAGAACTCGTTTTACTGTGGATATAGATACTTTTGTACCCGTTTCCTCCAGCATCTTCACGAGGTCCTTGCTGTTGTTCTGGGATTGATTTGCACTTTTCTCACCAAAATACGTTCATCTCTCGGAGACAGATCGCGTCTCCTTCCTGAGCGGTATGACGGCTGCGTGGTCCCATGGTGTTTATACTTGCGTACTATTGTTTGTACAGATGAACGTGGTACCTTCAGGCGTTTGGAAATTGCTCCCAAGGATGAACCAGACTTGTGGAGGTCTACAAAATTTCTTCTGAGGTCTTGGCTGGTTTCTTTCGACTTTCCCATGATGTCAAGCAAAGAGGCACTGAGTTTGAATGTAGGCCTTTAGATACATCCACAGACGCACCTCCAATAGGCTAATTGACATCATTTGAGTCAATCAGAAGCTTCAAAAAGCCATGACATAATTTTCTGGACTTTTCCAAGCTGTTTAAAGGAACAGTCAACTTAGTGTATGTAAACTTCTGACCCACTGGAATTGTGATAGTGAATTATAAGTTAAATAATCTGTCTGTAAACAATTGTTGGAAAAATGACTTGTGTCATGCACAAAGTAGATGTCCTAACCGACTTGCCAAAACTATAGTTTGTTAACAAGACATTTGTGTAGTGTTTGAAAAACGAGTTTTAATGACTCCAACCTAGTGTATGTAAACTTCTGGCTTCAACTGTACACACGCACACCCTCTACCACTAAACTGTAACCACAGATTTCAATGACTACGCCCCCCCCCGTCCTCGCTTTTCACACGCACAAACTAGTGAGAAGTGAGACAGAAACAAAACACACACAGCTACATGGGATCACGGGCATGGCAGCAGTGTGTGACAAAGTAGCCTAAAAGACACGGAGGCACAGTGTTATCCCCACAATATTTCCCTGTGTTCCTACAGTACATTAACCCCTACAACAGCCAGACCTGTGTTCAAATACTATTTGAAATCTTTAAAATACTTTGAACGTTTGCGCAAGCCTGCCTAGAGTGCCAGGCGGGAAGGTTTGCAGTTTGGGGTATATTCTATGGGTTCCATTGCACCAGGAGAGCTCAATCAAGTATTTGAAGCCAGGTCTGATAGCAGCCCATTCAGATGGAACAGACTGTTAGAAGCTCAGGCCTAAGGTAATCTCATTGGTTTTCCAGGGGGTATAGTGCTTCCCCCTAACCGAGCTGAGAGCCCCTTTGATAGGGGACTGTACCAGACAACAGGACCCCCTACAGGTACATAGGGGGGCTAACCCAAATTGACCCCTTCTTTTGATACTGTGTGTGTATGTATACTTGTTTTCCTACCTTATCAGGACCCCAATGTCCTAACAATTCACCCGAATGGCTTGACAGTGTAGAAAAACACTTTTTTCAAATGCCATTTTAAGCTTAAGGGTTAGGTTTATGGTTTTGGGGTTAGGGTTAAGGTTAGGTGTAGGAGTTAGGGAAAAATGATTGTTAATGGTCAAACATTTTTACTCAAAAAGTCCTGAGATTCCACGAGAATAAAGCTGTGTGTGACCCGCAATCTGATCCAAGATCAGCACTGAGCTTGTATCTGTACAGTATCATTTTCTGCAGCATTATGTTGGAGTGTGTGTGGGAGGTAGCATAACTTAATAGCAATGTCTCAAAGTGGGGAGCAATGTGTTTAAGTGTGGAGGGAGCAGTGGAGAGTAAAGGCAGGAAGAGCTTGCTTTGAAAATCCCCTCTCCTCTTATTCCCCTGAGAGAGAGAGCAGAGAGAAAAGAGAGCAGAGAGAAAAGAGAGCAGAGAGAAAAGAGAGCAGAGAGAAAAGAGAGCAGAGAGAAAAGAGAGCAGAGAGAAAAGAGAGCAGAAAGAAAAGAGAGCAGAGAGAAAAGAGAGCAGAGAGAAAAGAGAGAGCATACATACTTCGCTGCATCTCTACCTCCAAATCCTTATTTTCTTCTGTGTTAACGGCTCAAAGAAGGAGCAGAAGAGTGAGAGAGGAAGGGAGAAAGAAAGACAGAGGGGGAGCAGGGAGGAAGGAAAGAGGGAGAGAGAGTGAGCGAGCAGGGAGGGATCAGAGTGAGGGAAAGAAGAGAGAACAGGGAGGGAGAAAAGGGCTGCTGTGCTGAGTTGCAGTTAGCATCCTGTGGTTAACCAGCCTGTGATTTGGGCCTAGTTTGGCTGAGTGTGTGAGTGGGCCTGGTGGGCACTGGCACAGGCCATAAACACACAGACAGACACTTATACACTCACTCACAACACACAAAAGTTCATGCGTGCAAAATACGCACAGCAGCTGTTTCGGATCATGAGCGGACACATTCAAGATAGCTAGCTTACACAGAACCACTGTTGTGTGTATATGACTGTGCAAATTTACAGGCATGGACAGTTACACGCACACAGTCTTCCCACACTGTGTCTCTACAGCTGCCCAACCATCGCCCCCCTAAAACCCCTTGGCCATCCCAGTCAACCATTTAGTTGGCATGGCCACCATATATGTGAGATACACAATGTACAGTGAACAGGGTACACACCCGTTTGTGTGTATGTAGTAGCTGTGCGCGCGGCAAGTGGTGGGACAGGGTGACGGTTGGGGGGGGGTCAGAACAGGAAATGGCCTAATTTCCCCCACAGGCTGTTCCATAACAACGCCCAAGCCCAGCAGTCAATCAAAACCCAGCATCGCCATTGTTACAGGGACAGGGCTTCTTTACAGCATGACATCATGGCTAACCGAGGAGGACAGGAAGAGGAAGAGGAAAAAAACGGAATAAAATAAGCCTCCTTTCTGTTTGCAAATACGCTGCTGGTGCTATCATATAGACTGTTGCGTCCGAAATGGCACTCTATGGGCCCCGGTCAAAAGTAGAACACTATATAGGGAATAGGGTGCCATTTGGGAAGTAAGTACAGAGATGAGCTATCAGCCACCTCCTGTAGTCTGACCTGTATTTGGACAGCACTCCCCTTGCTGTAATAAAATTATAGACACACACACTTTTTGGGTTGTTGACCATAAGCTTTAAACAGTGCTGCCAACTATTGAAGATAGGAATTCTCACTCCAAGCTGTTGTCATCGGCTCCACTCTTAACCGGGGGTCTGGTGGTTCCCAAAGATTGTTTTAAAGCTAATTTCCTGCAATCCTACATATTTTTTTACATGGCTAAGGCCCATGACCTGGGTGGATTTCGATTTTCTTAAAATTATCACAGGTCAGGATTCTCCACGACTTGGCTTCAATTACTTTGAGATTATTTGGGCAGGACATTCAGTATGCTAATTGGGGGTCATTAAATTACATTGGTTTATGGTTAGAAAATGCTAATACTAAAAGTTAGTAGCAGTGTCTAACCAATAGGACCATAGAAAATACTGCACAGGACGTTGCTCTCCGAGAGGGTTCGCCGCCCCTGATCTATGCTTCCCAAATACTTGGGGTTTGAATATGTTCATGTGACATTTGATTTCTACAAATTACCCCACATTAAAGAAAAATCTCATGAAAATAAATCTTCATTGGGTGAGGATGACTGGCAAAACGTTGCGTGGCCGTGGCTTGCTATAAAGAAGCAGGCAGGCATCGAGGAATTCAGTTACCGTTCGATTGAACTTTAGAATGGGCAAAACGAGTGACCTAAGCGACTAATGAGCACCGTATGATCGGTGCCAGACGCTCCGGATCCAGTATCTCAGAAACGGCCGCCCTCCTGGGCTTTTCACGCACGACAGTGTCTAGGGTTTACCGAGAATGGTGCGACAAAAACATCCAGTCAGTGGCAGTCCTGTGGGCGAAAACGGGAGAATGGAGAATGGCAAGAATGGTGCAAGCTAACAGGCGGGCCGCAAACAGACAAATAACGGTGTAGCACAACAGCGGTGTGCAGAATGGCATCTCGGAACGCACAACTCTTCGATCATTGTCACGGATGGGGAATTGCAGCAGACGACCACACCTAGTTCCACTGCTATCAGCTAAAAACAAGGAGAAGCGGCTCCAGTGGACACACAATCAACAACACTGGACAATTGAGGAGTGGAAAAACATTGCCTGGGTCAACGAATCCCAGTTCCTGGTGTGTCATGCCAAGGGCGTAAGCAATGGCGTAAGCACTATTAGTCCATGAACCCATCCTGCCTGGTGTCAACGGTACAGGCTGGTGGCGGATGAGTTTCTATTGTTATTTTATTTAACCAGTTGTATCGCCGTTCAATCTGCAGCAAGAATTCAGGCTGTTATGGAGGCAAAGGAGGACTGACCTGGTACTAGATGAGCGTACCTAATAAACTGGCCGTGTGTCATGCCAAGGGCGTAAGCAATGGCGTAAGCACTATTAGTCCATGAACCCATCCTGCCTGGTGTCAACGGTACAGGCTGGTGGCGGATGAGTTTCTATTGTTATTTTATTTAACCAGTTGTATCGCCGTTCAATCTGCAGCAAGAATTCAGGCTGTTATGGAGGCAAAGGAGGACTGACCTGGTACTAGATGAGCGTACCTAATAAACTGGCCGTTGAATCCAGGTGAAAGCTATGATCTAGGTTAAACCTATGATGTTTTGTACTGAGTGTACAAAACATTATGAACATCTCTTTCCATGACAGACTGAGCAGGTGAATGCTATGATCCCTTACTGACGTCCCTTGTTAAATCCACTTCAAAATGAGTGTAGATGAAGGGGAGGAGGTTTGTGTCATCGACTGCAACGCTACTGGGTTTTAAGAACGGTCCACCCACCAAAGGACATCCAGCCAATTTGACAACTGTGGGAAGCACTGGAGTCAACATGAGCCAGCATCCCCATGGAATGCTTTTGACAACTTGTAGAGTCCATGCCCCAACGAATTGAGGCTGTTCTGGGGGCAAAAGACTCAAGCTGGCATATTCGATTTCAAATAGCCCAACTACACTAGAAAAATTGGGAAGTGAAAATAATAAAAATGATGTGGAATAACAGTAGTGTCCTTGCTATGCACAATCATTGGTCTATATTTTAGCTGCACACCAGCCACAGCATAGAGAGGCGTTTCTTTATAAGATGTGCATCCAATTGCCTTGGCTAAACCCATACTAAACCAATTACAACCTTCAATCTGTCAGGGTACACAGTGCAGTGGCAGGAAAATGAAGGATCTCCCAGGTGAAGCTGCCATAGTAACTTTATTTGTCACATGCGCCAAATACAACAAGTGTAGACCTTACCGTGAAATGCTTACTTACAAGCCCTTAACCAACCATCAAGAAAAGTTTAGAAAATATTTACCAAAAATGAAATGTACAATTTAAAAAACAAAATAACAATAACGAGGCTATATACAGCGGGTACCAGTACTGAGTTAATGTGCGGGGGTACTGGTTAGTCGAGGTAATTTGTACATGTAGGTAGGGGTGAAGTGACTATGCATAGATAATAAACAGCGAGTAGCAGCAGTGTACAAAACAAATGGAGGGGCGGGGGGGGGGGAGGGGGGGTAAAAGTCTGGTGGCATTTGATTAATTGTTCAGCATTCTTAAGGCTTGGGGGTAGAAGCTGTTAAGGAGCCTTTTGGTCCTAGACTTGACAATTTTATGGGCTTTCCTCTGACACCGCCTATTATATAGGTCCTGGATGGCAGGAAGCTTGGCCCCAATGATGCACTGGGCCGTTCACACTACCCTCTGTAGAACCTTACGGCCAGATGCCGAGCAGTTGCCATACCAGGCATTGATGCAACCGGTCAGGATGCTCTCGATGGTGCAGCTGTAGAACTTTGAGGATCTGGGGACCCATGCCAAATCTTTTCAGTCTCCTGAGGGGGAAAAGGTTTTGTCGTGCCCACTTTACGACTGTCTTGATGTGTTTGGACCATGATAGATCGTTGGTGATGTGGACACTTGAAACTCTCGACCAGCTCCACTACAGCCCTGTCGATGTTAAATGGGGGCCTGTTCGTCCCGGCTTTTCCTGTAGTCCGCGATCAGCTCCTTTCTTGCTCACATTGAGGGAGAGGTTGTTGTCCTGACCTCCTCCTATAGGCTGTCTCATCATTGTCGGTAATCAGGCCTATCCCTGTTGTGTCGTCAGCAAACTTAATGGTGTTGGAGTCATGTTTGGCCACGCAGTTGTGGGTGAACAGGGAGTACAGGAGGGAACTAAGTACACACCCCTGAGGGGCCTCTGTGTTGAGGATCAGTGTGGCAGATGTGTTGTTGCCTACCCTTACCACCTGGGGGCGGCCTGTCAGGAAGTCCAGGATCCAGTTGCAGAGGGAGGTGTTTAGTCCCAGGGTCCTTAGCTTAGTGATGAGCTTCGTGGGCACTATGGTGTTGAACGCTGAGCTGTAGTCAATGAACAGCATTTTCACATAGCTGTTCCTTTTGTCCTGGTGGGAAGGGCAGTGTGGAGTGCGATTGAGATTGCGTCATCTGTGGATCGGTTGGGGCGGTATGCGAATTGGAGTGGGTCTAGGGTATCCAGGATGATGTTGATGTGAGCCATGACCAGCCTTTGAAAGCACTTCATGGCTACCGATGAGTGCTATGGGGCGGTAATCATTAGTTACAGGGACTATGGTGGTCTGCTTGAAACATGTAGGTATTACAGACTCAGAAGGGGGAGTTTGAAAATGTCAGTGAAGACACTTGCCAGTTGGTCCGCGCATGCTTTGAGTACACGTCCTGTTAATCCGTCTGGCCCCGGAGCTTTGTGAATGTTGACCTGTTTAAAGGTCTTGCTACCGAGAGCGTTATCACTTAGACGTCCAGAACAGCTGGTGCTCACGTGCATGCTTCAGTGTTGCTTGCATAAAAGGCATTTTGCTCGTCTGGTAGGCTTGCGTCCCTGGGCAGCTCACGTCTGGATTTCCCTTTGTAGTCTGTAATAATTTAAGCCCCGCCACATCCGACGAGCTTCATAGCCAGTGTAGTAGGGTTCAATCTTAATCCTGTATTGACGCTTTACTTGTTTATCTGAGGGCATAGCAGGATTTCTTATAAGCATCCGGATTAGTGTCCCGCTCCTTGAATGCTCATGATATAGAATTGCAGATGAATATGATCCCATTTCCAAACAATTTTCAAGCACAGTTGATAAGTTAAACGCACCGAATTGGATTAAGTAGAAAATAAAAGCAGTACTTTTTTTCAATAAGTGAGAAATAAAAAGGTGTGGTGTGTGAAGAGGGTCAAATGCATCTCACGTCCAACGCGTGAGAGTTGGCTGCACCGTTTAAATCCACGTCCCAGGTGCTAATTCACTTAAAGCTGTTAGAACACCTGCTACTAAGGGCATGATTGATTTACAACCGGGGGCATCACCACTACCTGAAAAACACAGCGTGTGGGTGTGTGAGTTCTATGTGATTTATCACAAAAACAAAAATAAATCCCTCTCCTTCACTCCCTCCCTCCCCTTCACTCCTTCCCCGTGTCTCTTTCTCCCCGTGTCTCTTTCTCCCCGTGTCTCTTTCTCCCCGTGTCTCTTTCTCCCCGTGTCTCTTTCTCCCCGTGTCTCTTTCTCCCCGTGTCTCTTTCTCCCTCCATCACTCTCTCTCCAGGCTTGTGTGCCTATGAGAAGCCTGAGCATGACACTCCCTCATCTGTCTCCCATCACCACCGGAGTCAGAGCGAAGGGGCCACCTCAGGGTTCAGAGGTCGCCCCACTGGGGATGTTGTGGTGTTAAGCCTCTGCCACAGTGGGAGGGGTACACAGGAAACACACACGTCTTCCTCACACTAGGCCACCAGTTTGGGTTGGCCTGTGCCTCCGAGGAGGGGGATAGAGGGAGAGAGCGAGAAGAGAAGAAGGAGAAAGGGGGAGAGAGATTGAGGGAACTGTCCTGGAAAAGCACTGCTCTAAATTAAAGAACGTAATGGCTGGCTTCCAGTTCTCAACCATGAGGCTAGGAATAGAGAACAGAACACACAAACTGTCAATGTACTGTTGAGTGCTCAAGCTGGGCAAGGGCGAAGAGTGTTTCATATAGAGAAGGGACAGGATGTGATGTTGTTGTCAAAGGTCATACATGAGATGCTCACTGACAGTCAAGTCCGGAGGTGTAGAACCCTAACCTGTAGCCTATGCATCTGTATATAACCACACACACACACACCCCACAAGCCGTATAAATGTGAATTTTAAACACTACATGAATCTCAAATGACACAGATAAATGCAGACTGATGTTATGTAGCATGTAGCCTAGTCGAACAGTGTTTAACCTAGGTGTTTGGTTGACTTCCGTGTAATCTGAATAGAAATCAGCTAGCCACTCATGATTCACATGCAAACCAATTGACCTTATTTAAGTATACTTGAGAGGGGGAGGGAAGGAGGGAGGGAAGGAGAGAGATAAGAAGCGTCAGGTAGCAGAGCGGTTAAAAGCGCTGGGCCAGTAAGCAGAAAAGTCGCTGGTTCGAATGTCTGAGGTGTAAAAATCTGGTAAAAATCTGGCATTCTGCCCTTGAGCGAAGAAGTTAACCCCCAACAACAACTGCTCCTCGGGTGCCGTAGACATCGATTAAGGCAGGCCCCCTGAAACACTCCCCCTGAAACACTGATTCAGAGGGTTCAATGCGGAAGACATTTCGGTTGAAGGCATTCAATTGTGCAATTGACTAGGTATCCCCCTTTCCAAAAGAATGGACAAAAACAAGGAGATGAGGATTGATAGAGCAGAAAGTAGGGAGAAAGAGAATGGAAGGAGAGTTAGGCAGAGAGAGGGAAGGAAAGAGAGAGAGAATGAGGACGAGAATAGGGGGAGGGAACAAGAAAGAACGTGAGAAGGCATTTGGACAATTCCACACTAATAGAATGAAACTGGCAGCTTCATTAAATAGTACACGCAAAACACCAGTCTCAACGTCAACAGTGAAGAGGCGACTCTGGGATGCTGGATTTCTAGGCAGAGTTCCTCTGTCCAGTGTCTGTGTTCTTTTGCCCATCTAGATCTTTTATTGGCCAGTCTGAGATATGTATTTTTCTTTGCAACTCTACGGACAAGGCCAGAATCCCGGGGTTGCCTCTTCACTGTTGACGTTGAGACTGGTGTTTTGCGGGTACTATTTAATGAAGCTGCCAGTTGAGGACTTGTGAGGCGTCGGTTTCTCAAACTAGACACTAATGTACTTGTCCTCTTGCTCAGTTGTGCGCCGGGGCCTCCCACTCCTCTTTCTTTTCTGGTTAGAGACAGTTTGCGCTATTCTGTGAAGGGAGTAGTATACAGCGTTGTACGAGATCTTCAGTTTCTTGGCAATTTCTTGCATGGAATAGCCTTCATTTCTCAGAACAAGAATAGACTGACGAGTTTCAGAAGGAAGGTATTTGTTTCTGGGCATTTTGAGCCTGTAAGCAAACCCACAAATGCTGATGCTCCAGATAATCAACTAGTCTAAAGAAGGCCAGTTTTATTGCTTCTTTAATTAGCACAACAGTTTTCAGCTGTGCTAACATGATTGCAAAAGGGTTTTCTATTGATCAATTAGCCTTTTAAAATGATAAACTTGGATTAGCTAACACAATGTGCCATTGGAACACAGGAGTGATGGTTGATGAATGGGCCTACGTAGATATTCCATTAAAAATCAGCCATTTCCAACTACAATAGTCGTTTACAACATCTACACTGTATTTCTGATCAATTTGGTGTTATTTTAAAAATTGACAAAAATGTTGCTTTTCTTTCAAAAACAAGGTCATTTCTAAGTGACCCCAAACTTTTGAATATGTACCGAAAGTGAATTAATGAAGAGACCGCAGAGTTCCAGAGTTCCAATTTGCACAGAGAATTTTACAAAAACACATTTACTTGAAGAACAGTACAGATGCAAATTTTGGTAACAGAATGACGTTTTGTGCTATTTGTGTCATCATTTTGTTACTGTGGAATTGCCCATTACATCATAGATAAGATTACATGGAACTCTGCAGTCTCTTTGTTAATTCACTTTGCATCCGAGTAGGAACAGAACACTGTTGTTAATTTGGGTTGTTCTCAGTCTTGTCTTGGGTCCTGTTCATGAGAGCTTACAGGAGCAGAAAGTTTTGCAACGGAAAAAGAGTGCGTCTTGTTTCTTACTGAACAAGTTCAGATTCAGATAGTACATCATTTAGTTTTGGAATGCTCTCGGTCGTTTCGTGCCCACTGAACAAGACCATGGTAAGCGTGAATGCGCGCGCACACACACACACACAGCTCACCTTCCTACACTAGCTTAAAAAGGTGGACGCTGTAGCGTTTGTGACTATGCCGTAAGCTGTATGAAAACACATCATGAGTAATGGCTGAATAGACATTTCCATAAACCAAACTTCTAAATGGGTGTGGATGTAGTCTAATTTTGGCGTCGTACCCCACCCACCCGCACAATGCTCTCACACACACAACCAACTCCCTTGTGCGTGTCTGATGCATGAAGGACGGAGGGGCTAATAAAACAGTGGCAGCAGTGACACATCGTCTCAACAGCATCCTCCATAGAAAAAATATGACAGCCAGACAACACACAGACCAAGCCATAATACTATTTCTCACTCTGCCACTCATTTGCTCTGTCTCTCAAACTACAAACTCCATCCTGACCCCAATGTAGAGAGCCTTTTCAGGTCCAAAAATGCATCAACGTCACATCGTATCACGATGAATGAAATCTCAAAGGAGAAAAAAAAACACTCTTATTACAACAATGGTAACATTTTAGGAAAATCAGCTACAGGGGAATTTAATATAATAAATGCCAAGTAGAAGACGCTTTCATCCAAAAAGACTTAGTCATGCGTGTATACTTACGGGTGGCACCCGGAATCAAACCCATAATCCTGGCGTTGAAAATGTCGTGCTCTACCAACTAAGCCATACAGGATGAGTAACAGTCTTATATTAAGTTGTAAAATGCTGAATTTCCCCTTTAACCCCACTATTCCATTCTGGAGAGGTAGATGAAAAAGGGAGGGGGGGGCGGGGGGGGGCACATTCCTGTGAGTTTGGTAGGGCTCAGCTGTAGTCTCCTGAGGGGGTGGAACAAAAATTAACACCAAGAACAAAAAACATTTAGAGAGGCCTGCTAGGTTAAGAAAAACACTCCAGTGTGTGAGGTAATGGCCCATTAAAGAGTGGGTCCCATATTCACAGCACCGCTAAATTGTCCCCTGGGAAGTGTGTGCGCGCGAGCATCTCAAACTAAGGCTGCTATAGATGACAGTGGCTTGTTTTTCCTTACCATGCACACATGAGTCTAGTCTATAACATTTAACACGGACTAAATTTAGAAAGTCTGCTTCAACAGCTGTCGACACCACCCCATGTCACAATACCCCCACTGTTCCTGTGGGTGAGTCACCCCTGGCCTTGGGTCCTGTTCTAGAGAGGAAAATAGATATGGGTGTGGCTGGACTCTCCCAAATGGTAGGAGGTGGGGAGGGGTTATATGAGTTGGCCAAACATAGTTGGTATTACTGCTCTCAAGTGCTTTGATCTCCTGCGCAACAAAGCAGGCCGGTGAGCGTGGACGAATGAATAGCGGCTATTTCAGGGCACACGGCAGTGCTCATTTTCTTTTATTTCACCCCTCTCCATCCCCTCTTCTCCCCCTGTCTCCCTAATCCCCTCTGGGCAAACAGGCCTCGTCCATCATGCTCAGTCGGTTAATGAAAGGGGCCGTTTGCACAGTGAGGGGGGAGCAAAGAGATCATTAAAAACATATAGGCGGAGAACGTCATCAGTTCATAACTGTGAGACTACTGTATATGGCTAGTAGGCTACAACCTCATACAGTGTGCAAAAAGGAGATTATCGTCTCCACACTGGCTATGAAAGAGATCCATTGACAACGGCAACAGTCTAAAGTAAATTTGGGTGTGGATCACTCCTGGCCCCGTATTCAAAAAGCGTCTTGGTGTAGGAGTACTGTTCTAGGATCCGTTTTCCCTTTCAGATGATAACGAATAAGATTACATGGACAGTGAGGACCTAATCCTAGATCAGCATGAATACAGGCCATGGAACCTTTGTGCCCGGGAGAGTAAATCGAGAGGAACTCACTCCAGGCCAAGGTTGTGTTCATTAGGGCATACCGTAGACATGTTCTGATGGTACCCGAAGGTTTAGTGCCTAATGAACCTTGCTTTGATTCAACGTCATACAGTATATCAACATCCCCTGGTAATATCATCAATGGGAAAAACGCACAAATGACATACAGCCTAGATAAAAATCAACAAAATGCATACAATGAAGCAGAGATCCAATCCAGAGACATTTTGCCATCTTTGTGGCATTAAATGAAAGCTAGAACAAAGCACTTCCTGGAATAAGCAGATAAAAAGGGAAGGATGGGCAAGTGGGAGAGAGGAAGACAGAGAGATGATAGGGGAGGGAATGGACCATTATAATATGAGTAGTGGGAGGGCCAGACTGACAAAACAGCATCAGTCAAGCACGACTGACAGCCAGCAGACAGAGAGGAAAAGAGGAGAATAGAAAGAGTAGGAGGAGAGGATCACTCAGATTGACTCTGGCATACGCAGCCAATTAAAACAGGAGGGGGGGGGGGGGCAGAAAGGAGAGAACGAGAAAGCAGACTAACAGAGATATAGAGGAGAGAAAACGAGATGTGAAGAGAGAAAGAAAGCAAGACAAAGACAGAGGGAGAAAGAGAGAAAAGAAGAGAGGAGCTGGCCAGCTGATATGTTCCCACCCAAAGGCAGCAGCTAGAAGTCAGCAGGTTTCTCCATAGTAACAGCAACAGCCCTACTCCCATAGCAGCCACCTAACTGTGCAAATACAGAGCCTTCAGAAAGTATTCACACCGCTGGACCTTTCCCACATTTTGCTGTTTAACAGCCTGAATTTAAAATGGATTAAATTAAGATTGTGCCACTAATCTATACAAAATAGCCAATAATGTCAAAGTGTAATTATGTTTAACAAATTCTTATTTTTTTTTATCTATAAAAAGAGTCAATAAGTATTCAATCGTTTTCTTATGGCAAGCCAAAAAAAGTTCAGGAGTAAACATTTGATTAACAAGTCACATAATAAATTGCATGGACTCACTGTGTGCGTGCAATAGTGTTTAAAGTGATTTTTAAATGGGTACTCCATCTCTGTACCCCACACATACAGACAAGAGTAAGGTTCCTAAGTGGAGCAGGAGGAGACGTTTTCATATGGATTGTAAAAAAAGGGGCACCTATTGGTAGATGGGTATTATTATTAATATCCATTATTATTCATTTTACAATTTGGATTGTGTATCAATACACCCAGTGACTACAAAGACACAGGTGCCCTTCCTACCAAATCAGTTGCTTGAGATAAAGGAAACTGTTAAGGGAGTTCACCATGAGGCCAATGATGATTTTAAAGAGTTTAAAGACCTGTGATAGGAGATAACTGAGGATCGAACAACATTGTAGTTACTCTACAATACTATCCTAATTGACAGAGGGAAAGAAAGAAGCCTGTACGGAATGCATCCTGTTTGCATCAAGGCACTAAAGTAATACTGCAAAAAAATGTGGCGAAGAAATTAATAAAAGCATTATGTTTGAGGCAAATCTCTTCATATTGTCAAGATTGGTGGTGGCTGCATCATGTTATGGGTATTCTAGGGAGTTTTTTGGACTACAATAAACAGGATAGAGCTAAAATTCCTTGAGGAAAACCTGGTCCTCTTCTGGCTCCCAGTGTCTGCTTTCCAACAGACACTGGGAGACAAATGCGGCTTTCAGCGGGATAACCTAAAACACAATGCTAAATATACACTGGAGTTGCTAACCAAGACTTAAATCTACTTGAAAATATATTTCAAAACATGAAAATGGCTGTCTAGAAACAATCAACAACCAACTTGACAACTTTGTTTAAGAATAATTGGCAAATATTGTAGAACTCGGGCGTTCAAAGATTATTAGTAACTTACCCAGAAAGACTCACGGCTGTAAATCGCTGCCATAGGGGATACTGACATGTATTGACTCAGGGGGGTTGAATACTTATCTGGTCAAGATAGTGTTGTATTTTCCATTCATAAAAAAATTGATTTTTCTTCCACGTTTGAGGATTTTGTGTAGATCGTTGACAAAAACGCAACAATTAAATCCTACTTTGTAACAAATAAATGTGGAGAAGGGGTGTGAATACCTTCTGAAGGCGCTGTATGTGATCATCATCTAGCTTGTGATCTTGCTCTATTTGATTGTTTCCTGTATACGCTGTCCCACTGAGCTGTTATGTAGCTCTGCCAAATGGCACATAGTATACAATTCATTTCTGTTGTGCATGGTCCTTGGAAACGCAAATCACTATGGAAATGTATGATGCAGGAATAAATAGGCATTTATGTATGATAACCACTAGCTCTGTAACCATAGACTATCTGATATCAAATCAAATTATTCAAATGTATTTATAAAGCCCTTTTTACATCGGCGGATATCTCAAAGTGCTGTACAGAAACCCAGCCTAAAACCCCAAACAGCAAGCAATGCAGGTGTAGAAGCACAGTGGCTAGGAAAAACTCCCTAGAAAGGCCAGAACCTAGGAAGAAACCTAGAGAGGAACCAGACTATGAGAGGTGGCCAGTCCTCTTCTGGCTGTAACGGGTGGAGATTATAACAGAACATGGCCAAGATGTTCAAAGATGACCAGCAGGGTCAAATAATAATAATAATAATAATCACAGTCTCTAGAGAGTTGAACACAGCAGGTCTGGGACAGGTAGCACATCCGGTGAACAGGTCAGGGTTCCATAACAGCAGGCAGAACAGTTGAAAGTGTATCATTAATATCCTTGGGTAATGAGTAACACATAGTTTCCAGGCTCATAACAACCACCAGTTTGTCCATCGTGGGCAGGTATCATTTCTGGGTTTGATTTTCAAATTTGGCAATCATTAAGCCAATTTAGACAGAGAAAGAGACTAGGGTAAAAAAAAAACACAGCCACACACACTCACAATAGAAGTGCAGTCACCCAGCATAGACATAACCCATTAATGTGTTAAAAGTCCTCAATCTCCTTGCTGAGTAACACTAACTTGGCAACTAGGATATCGGCTCAATAACAACGTTGCTGTGCGTTTATATTTGTACTATTCGGTCTCTTTTACTCGCTATCCTAGTATTTAAGCATCAGTGTCTAACCGTAGTGTGTCCATAGTAGACATAGTGTGCATAACACGCACCTATTAGGGAACAAAGAGCACAGTGAGTATAGAGCTGTCCAATCCACACCCGACCTGTGCACAGGCTCAACGTCTCCCTATAGGCAGACAGAAAGACCGACCGACACCACAGCACAGATCCCAGAACAGCTGGGAATGTCTTCATTCATCCCAGCAGCCCCAGCTCCTGCCAGCTGCTCCAGCCAGCCTCTGACCTCTTGACCTCTGGCAGCTGGCTGGGAATTGGTTACTGGCACATTGCACACGCGTACGTAGGCTGAAACACATGCGCACAGGCAAAATGCACAGTCTTCTCTTGTTAGGCCTCCTGACTCCAGCAACTGCCGGTAGTATGTCACTCTGTCCACTCGCCTGTCTGTCATCAGCAGTGCCACCTCACGTCCACCACGCCACCTCCGGCTTTCCGGCCATTCCGCACCGTCCATCTCTGGCGTTCCGTAATATTCAGGAATGCCAGCCTGCCCCTGAAGGGTGTGCAACACCCCTCCACAACATTCACATGGAATTTGGGACGTACCCACATATACACACAAACAACAATACTGTTCCCCAGTAGTTCATTTTCAGCTCCAGAGGGCTTACTCTCCATCTTCAAGAGTCAGATTCCCTCACCACCAAAGGGGGTGGGTAGCTTTTAAAGGACACACACAAACAGTACACACGCAAACACACCCTCCGATAGCACACAACGCACCATTTTTATCATCTCCATGGAGACCATAGCAACAATAGCATCCTGCCAGTCAGAAGCAGACCTGCCAACCCTGTCCAACTTTTTATAGTACCAGACCCACGCGGCAAACTGGAGATTCAACTCGCGCGTGTCGTATTTGCCGAATTGGGGTTCTTTCCCGGCCCCCTGCTCACACGGTTTGTAAGTCTGATCGCAATTATAGAATTGTACCAAATCTAGCCTATAAAAAAGGTTGGAATACTTTCGACAGCATTCCATTTACACATATGGTAAAAGTCACTGACAAGGTCTAATAACAAGTTAATTGTTTAGACACAAAATGTACAAATGTCTTATCCACAAGATTTTTTTTTACTCTGATATGATAAGAACAACAAATGTTTGAAGCAGAGCCTTCGTATCAAATACACATGTTACCCATAATAAAAAGGAAAAAGCTATGATAGGAAAGAGTGGGTGAAAACAAATCTTCTGGAGACCTTCAAAATGTTCAGGAAATCATTTCCTAGACATATTTGCCTGGTAGTTAGCAGATTTAGCCTTACGCAGCAGGGCATCAGCGTAGACTTCTGTGGCAAACAGTTCCTCTGGCAATCATTGAAACCTTTTTGGTAACGAGGGCACTCAGCATGTCTGTACTGAGGGAGGCTTTGTACTGGGTTTTGTTCTTGGAAACAGGACTGAATATTCATTCGCATTGCTATGGAATATGACCAATATCCCCAGCATCACAGCCGAAAGGTGTGAGTAGACCAGGCTGCCCCCCCCCATTTTCATTGTTCCCAATTTCTCTCTAGGCCTGATCCGTGCGCATGTTGACCAGACTCTGCTCAAATGGTGTTGCCTAATAGTCTAAACTCATCTTCCACCAGATCAACAGAGGTTCCCTCAGTAATAATGCAGGGAAAGTGTGGCATGAAAAGGTTGAGGGATGAGAACTTGGCAGTCTGCCTGTTGGCAATGTCAGTGACCAAATGGAAATTTCAGGAACATGTAGAAGAAAATACATTTCTGACATCTGCAGAGAAGGTCTTCAGATCCAGCTTGCCTTGGCTTCCTAAGGAGGCGCGGGTGTCCTGGCCAATGGACAGCTCCTCGTCAGAAAGCTGGTTTTGTCTCTCCAGGTAGAGTGTAGGCTTGACACCACTATCCCCCACTCCGTACATGTCTGTGTGTTACAGCTAGAGAATCGGGATGTTAGATTTACTCAGTGGATTTATTTTTTATTTAAAAAATGTTAAAATAAAATGTTCAAATAAAAAAAATCAGGCCCTATTAATTTCTGCGTACTTTTAACTCGGATCTCGTACATGGACAGATAATTACGTAGTCGGTGCGCAAGATGCGTGCATGTTGGCAGGTCTGCCGTAGTATACATCTATAGTGACACACTTCACCCCAAACCTCCCACAGTTAAGAGTTTTCCGTAGGTACAGATCTAGGATCACCTTCCCCTCCCCAATCTTATCCATTAGTGGGGGAAAATGCTAAACTGACCCAAGATCAGCATCTAGATGCAACTTCACCCTACATCCCCTTCGAATAAGCTGAAGTATGGGTTGGTTGGTGTACATTACAGGCCTCCATCCCACTTAAACACCAAAACACACTCCAACTAATTAGCCGGCCTAGACAAAACACTCCACGATCACGAGTGCTTCTTTCTAAACAAAACAGCTGCTGTGTAGATTGAGTGTGTGCTGTGCGCAGATGAGTGCAGTCGCATGCACTCGAGCACACACACACACTGAGTGACAGGGCAGTGGGGGGCTGGTACCATAGGTTTTGTTTACCGTAAAAGGTCCACTTCAGATGGCTGCTTGTGCGTGTGTGTGAGGCGCTCTGAGAGTCGACCCTGATTCTCACAGTGAAAGCATCTCATCCTCAAGGAATGAGTATAGGTCATTAAATACACTGACATGGCAAATGACTAGCCTGCCCCGTCATCCCTATTTGTCACACAATCTCTCCTACCTACTATTTTTCCCCCTCCTACAGATGCATTTGTCTTTATTTAGACAGTTAGGAATATAGATGTAGGTTATTGTTGTAGAAGGAAGAACGTGTTAGGATTCCATGTTGCTCCTGGACACAATGTGCTTGGTAGACAGCAGCACTAATGCTGAGCCACACTGCTTTCCTACCTCCTCTGATATCACTACGTTCTTGGCGACCCAGCATTAAGACACCGGATTTGACTTATCAAAGGCTCAATGATTAGTTGGGTGTGTTAGTGCGGGGCTAGAACAAAAACATGCACCCCTCTGGGTCCCAATTCTGGTTCTCGAGGGGGAGACACACACACCGCTATGTGGGCAGACAGTGTGACAGCAGGAAACACGAGAGAGCAAGTTCTCCACAGTGGTGGTGGAGGGGACAAGACAGCGCAGGACACAAACTCTCAAAGCATGCGTGACAATTCACTTCAACACTACTTCTCCCCTTCCCAGAACAGGCTGGTGCGGGGGAGAATACTTGTGCATTACACCCCTCAGGCAGCCACACAGAGACTACATCCCAAATAGCACCCTATTCCCTACATAGTGCACTACTTTAGTCCTGGTCAAAAGTAGTGAACTATGTAGGGAATGGGGTGACATTTGGAACACAACCAAACATCATTCGAGTCCACCCCTTCACATGGTTCCACTTTAGCCTGGCTGGAATTATCCCAGGCCCAAAGACAAGATCCTCGCCTTAACTCCTTTTTCATTTGGACCTTATTTACGAGGCAAGCTCAGGGAGGCTTATCGTCTGGGCCTCCCTGGCTGTGTTTCATTCCAGGAAGATGTTCCCTCCATTCTGCCCTTGTTCACTCCCCTTCATGGCTCCCGAGTCGCGCAGCAGTCTAAGGCTCTGAATCTCAGTGCAAGAGGTGTCACTACAGTCCCTGGTTTGAAACCAGGCTGTATCACATCCAGCTGTGATTGGGAGTCCCATAGGGCGGCGCACAATTGGCCCAGCATCGTCCGGGTTTGGCCGGGTTAGGACGTCAATGTAAATAAGAATTTGTTCTTAACTGACTTGCCTAATTAAATAAAGGTTCAATAAATAAAATGAGAAAACCACTCCACCCAGTATCCACCATTATTGCTTTCAAATATACAGTCCTATTAGATCTGTGAAGGGGAGTGAATGAAGGGCAGAAGGGAGGAAACATGTTCATGGAATGAAATGCAGCCCCTCTCTCCCAACTCCCTCCCTTGTCTGGCCTCTATCTTTCCTGGGTCTGCTCTTCAACTTACAGATTTAAAAAAAAAATCACCACGCATGGAGCAAGAGCATTGGAATAGAATAACAGAACATTGACTTGAATGGGAATGGCCATTCTAGTAATTATATTTCGATGCGCAAGAGCCAATCACTGTGGAGATTCTGTCATTAGAGTCTTGGTACAGCCATGATAAAGTGTCCATGACTGGTTCCAATGGCTCACCGAGCTAGAGCATGGTACTGGCAACACCAGGGTCGTGGGTTCAATCTCCTAAAATGTCCATATTATTATACAATAACTACAGGGGACAGAAAGTATCGAAAGAATTGCAAGAGGAGCCAACGTATTGGCTAGCCTGGTAGTTGCCGATTGGTGTGTGCCGTCTTGCCAAGTCATCAACTCACATCGACGACCACCTAGCTATGTAGCGGTGGCTGGTTACTGACTAAACAGCAAGCTAACGGAAGGCGTTAAAAGTGTATCTTACCGCTGGTGTCTCTCCCTTTGTCCCACTCAGGTCTAATGAAGCCAACGCAACAGTCAGGACCAAGCTTTTATGTCCTGGAGAGAAGAGAAGAAAAAATATCATGCAGATTTGATTCACCATCTATTTTTGTTTTAAAGTGGAGACAGAAAGGATGGCTGAAATTCAGCTCAGCAAGGGCCATTACTGAGTAAAAAAATGGGACCTATGGATCGATGATGCTTGTTCTCATAGTGCTGTAGAGAAATCACATGGACTGCGTCTCTCTGTGTGTGTGTACACAGCGAGAGACAGAGAGAGCAAGAGAGATCAATCTTACCGCCACAGGGATTAGCTTCAGAGCAAGCCTGGGTGTGGAGCGCTCTTAGAAAGATACACTGGGTTGAGCAACTACATAAAGCTAAGAAACTAAACACACGCACTGTGGCAGGGTAGCTTGAGACAAACACACACACACACATTTAAAATGAGGAGAAACGCACTTCCACAGGCAGATATTCACATTGAGTCACATACCAAAAACGACAAAGCTAAATCAAAACCCTGACACACATTATGATTCACTAAATCACCAGGCTTGTCCCGTATGCTGATTCAGACGAATATATGTCTCATGTCCAGAAAGAATGCCGACCCATATGTTAAACATTATTCAAATGAATCATATAGATGGAAGATTAGGCTCGCGTATAAAAATGCTGACTCATGGCCTGGCTGGTCAACCTCTAGCACACATCTACAGTGTTGAGATAGGCCAAATTCAAACCTTTGACACAACCTCTGTATCTTTCCCCACGGTCCTCCTCTATCTGTTCTTTACTTATACATTGTAGAATAATAGTGAATACATTAAAACTATGAAATAACACATATGGAATCATATAGTAACCAAAAGTGTTGAACAAATCAAAATATGTTATATTGAGATTCTTCAAAGTAGCCAACCTTTGCCTTGATGACAGCTTTGCACACTCTTGGCATTCTTTCAACCAACTTCATGAGATAGTCACCTAGAAGGCATTTCAATTAATGGGTGTGCCTTGTTAAAAGTTAATTTGTGGAATTTCTTTCCTTCTCAATGCGTTTGGGCCAATCAGTTGTGTTGTGACAAGGTAGGGGTGGTATACAGAAGATTGCCCAATTTGGTAAAGACCAAGTCCATATTATGGCAAATAACCAAAGAGAAAAAAATGACAGTCCATTACTTTAAGACATGAAGGTCAGTCAATCTGGAAAATTTCAAGAACTTTGAAAGTTTCTTCAAGTGCAGTCGCGAAAACCATCCAGCGCTACGATGAAAGTGGCTCTCATGAGGACCGCTACAGGAAAGGAAGCCCCAGATTAAGTTCATGAGAATAACTGAATAAATAGAATAGAGAGAATAAAAAATTTAAAACACAAAAAAACAGTATTCACTTGACTCCATGTTAACCCCACAGAACAAAGTTATACAAGCAGAAACTGCATTTAAACCATTAACTTGTATTTGCTGAATAACTAATGTTTTAGCTAGTTGCTTGTTTGAATTTACACTAACGAAATACAAAGCAGTTGAATCATCATCACACATCAACATCATCTGTTCAGAGGAGACTGTGTGAATCAGGACTTCATGGTCAAATTGCAAAGAAACCACTACTAAAGGACACCAATAAGAAGAAGAGATTTGCTTGGCCTAAGAAACATGAGCAATGGATATTAGACCGGTGGAAATCTGTCCTTTGGTCTGATTAGTCCAAATTGTTCAAACCGCTGTATTTGAGACGCAGAGTGGGTGAACGGATGATCTCCGCATGTGTAGTTCCCACCGTGAAGCATGGAGGTGGTGTGGGGGTGCTTTGCTGGTGACACCGTCAGTGATTTATTTTGAATTCAAGGCACACTTAACCAGCATGGCTACCACAGAATTATGCAGAGATACACCATCCCATCTGGATTGCACTTAGCGGGAATACCATTTGTTTTTAAACAGGACAATGACGCAAAACACACCTCCAGGCTGTGTAAGGGCTATTAGACTAAGAAGGAGAGTGATGGAGTGCTGCATGAGTTGACCTGGCCTCCACAATCATCCGACCTCAACCCAACTAAGATGGTTTGGGATGAGTTGGACCACAGAGTAAAGGAAAAGCAGCCAACAAGTGCTCAGCATGTGGGAACTCCTTCAAGACTGTTGGAAAATCATTCCAGGTGAAGCTGGTTGAGAGAATGCCAAGAGTGTGCAAAGCTGTCAAGGCAAAGGGTGGCTACTTTGAAGAACCTCCAATATAAAATATATTTTGATTTGTTTACTACACGATTCCATATGTTTTATTTCATATAGTTTTGATGACTTCACTATTATTCTACAATGTAGAAAATAGTAAAATAAAGAAAAACCCTTGAATTAGTAGGTGCCCAAACTTTTGACTGGTACTGTATACATTTTTGTTTTTAATACTGACTCATATGTTAAACATTATGTTCAACATGATTCAAATGAATCACAGAGATGGACCATTAGGCTTGTGTGAAAAATGCTGACTCGTTGCGTGGTGAACAAGTCCACACGGTGGGTGTTTGTTTGCCTCGGAGTACACACACTCTAGCCTTCGCTATCCCAGCTGGCCTCAGCTGTCCCTTTGTAGAACAACTGTGCAGACGGACTGTCCACACGAAGCATGTGGCTCCCACTCAAAACACAGGGGGTGTGTTCTTTCATGGTGTGTGTCTGATACACACACACAGACATGAAAACACCTCTCACACACACACTGTGTTTGCGTCTGTTTTTGATACCATTACTCGGCTTGACCTACAGTGAGTGATCGAGCCTTCTCTGCGTGATATCTGCCCAGATATTTTGCTTTTCATGTCAACGCTGTGCCAATCTATTGGAGGTGACGTGTAGGTTTGAACAGCTGTATGCGCTGCCGCTTCTCTCTCAGCACACAGGAAGTAAACAAGTGTGACATCATTATCCCAGGTGCTAGAGAGGGAGGGTGTGTGCGTAGGGAGTGGACATTTCTCCCAGGATCCAAAAGAGCAGGACCTTAACTGTCAATCTCTTACACTGGATGTATTCTAAGTGCAGGAGTTGAGTTTCAAGGCCCAAAGCCAAGGTTAGAGAATCAAGTCCTCTATTTGGGATAGGGTTGAAAAACATCTCACAAAACCGGTATTTATCCCCTACAGCCACTAAGGCTGCACATCTTGTCTCTGTTGATTTCCATTCAGACAAGTGTTGATGTAGGCTTCTGCACTCCACCAAAAAACTAAATCTAGGGGACACGCTGCTTCCTGTACTGTATATTCAAATCTCCCTGGGATACAGGTGCTTCCTTCTCCCACCCATACTTCCTGCTCTGGCCCAATCCCACATTTCCTGTCTGAGCAGGAAGCGGGAAAGAGGGCACTATGCAGAGGTGATGTCAGAGGATAATAAAAACTCGTATAGTTACATAGAGGAAGGTGAGAGAGAAATTGGGAGCGTGTACAGTAATGGACATTACCCACAACGAAAGCAGTAGGAGGCAAAAACATTTGTGTGTGTGTGCACGTGCGTGCGACACGTCCAAACCGGTGACCTCCCCCACACAGATCACATTGCATTCGTAGTAGTTAGGACATCCGTCACACTGCCTCATGCATTCTCTAACTAATGCTCCGTTTACATTGTGCCGCATTTCATTACACGGACTCTTGCCCCGCTAGTCAACGGACAACTGTACTGTTTAACGCAAGATGGAGGAGAACCCGTCGCTTGTCAGAGATTACATGTATTTTGGAAGATGGCAAAATATGGCCTCTTCAATCGAGACAGGATAAACACGCTGAACAATAATTTAATAAAGCAACATGCAACAATTTCAAAGATTTACTGAGTTACAGTTAAGGCTGGGGTGATCACGAAATTTAGTCAGTTGGTGACTGTCAAGCAAGTAACTGTCGGTCTCACGGTAATTGACCGTTAATTAACAAACACATTTAGCATCTCCTGGCTTCCACACTGACGCAGACATTTGGAACATCAACATTTTAAAAAAAGTCAAATAAATCCATTTAATAAAGCCTACACCTTCACAATAAATCAATTTCCGACAAGTCTAAAGAAACATGATATGAGGAAAATTTAGACTATTTCAGAAGAACAGAATAGCATACGCTGAGTTGTTCTTATGTTAGGTCCTGATGTGGCTATGCTAAATGGCTGTGGGCTACACTAGTTCATTTAGCAGACAAGATTAGCTTAGAATTCAGTGGCATTATTGTATAGTATGAAGAATACAATTGAACTAAGCTGAATAAAATATACATATTTTCTCCAAACAATTTGAGGGAGTGCGCACATGCGGCTATTCTGTGTTGAGCGGTTAACAAAGAAATGGGTACTCTTATATGCTTAATTTAGAGTTAATGTAACTACAATTGTTTTCTTCATATCATGTTCATATATGTTTTAATTTTAATATATTTTAAGGCTGCAAGATGCAACTAATGATGATTTGAAAAAAGTTGCATAAAAAGGCATGAGCTCTGCTTCGTTTTATGCGCAGGCCTGTACACACTTCATCAGTCTCTGTCACAATTTGACAAGAAATTGATAATGCCTCGAATTTCCCGGCGGCATCTCCTTTGTGGCCGTAATGCACCTTAAAAAAACATGCATGCTTTTGTTGTACCCTACTCCCTGAGTGCTGCGCGCTCTCCATCACGTGATTGGATGGAACGACACACCGGGGACGCAACTGCGCCTGTCGATATTAGGTGCATATCCGAGGTGCATATTGACGGTATTGGAAGAACAGTCCACATTTAGTCAGCCAACAAGATGATTATCCCTAACGAACAGCAAAAGCCTATGTCAATCTACTATCCTCATAGTACAAAAGTCAACCTATTGTATTCTGTGAAATAAATAAATATTCCAAACAAAGCATGGGACAGTTGTGGGATGCAATAGATCCCAAATTAATACAACCACTCGCATTAAAAAAAAAACTTTATGTAATGTGGCTGACAACAGATCAGAACATTTAGATTAAAAATGTAAAGTATTAGGCTATTTGTTCACATTATAAGCGTAACATTAGCGGGAAAACACCATTATCAAAAGTGACCGCAAATACAATTAAGCATGTAATGCCTTTATTATAAAAAAGGTGCATTTTTATGGTGAACATTATCTTCCCCAAACTTGAAACTCACGTGCTGCTTATGTATGCCAGTTAGGCTCTAAACCCCTTGTAAAGCGGATCAATGTGCTTAATTTTTATTAGTTTTTTTGGCCACTTTAGTTGATACAAAACATATAGGCTTATGGGCTAGACTACATGAGGTGTGCAACTATGATTAGAAAAAGTCTGTCTTATGCTGGGCATTATTCACAAGTGATAGGCTAATAGACTATTCTTCATTTAATCTCATCTTTGCATATACTAAATCAAATGTGTGAAGTTTGTTTTAATTTAGAATGGACCATTATCATGTACCTGTCTCGAAACAGGGGCAGCGGGGAAAATGCATATCACCTATGCACTTAAATAGGGGACGGAGGACTCTTTTCCCGTGATTCTTTTTCATGCCCGTCAGGTATGCTATACTCCTGTTATAAATATAAGCAATGTGCTTAATATTAGGGAAGTTGAAAAATAAATATAGTAAGCCTATAAACAGCTGATGGGATCCTCCTCCATTCAGTAGAGGCCATCACTCTGTTTTCTCACACAATTGCATAGCCTATAGAAATGTTGCGCAACATGAGCTCTCATGCTCTCTCATGCTTAGATTTTCGAAAACATTTGCATTGATGTCAGTGTGATTAGAGGGGCAATAGAGTGCTGAGTACCAGGCAGTTAGCAAGTTTGGTAGGCTACTAATGAACATGAGCAGCATCAGAGCTTAGGGAAGCCTAATTACCGTGACTATATGGTGTGGCGGTAATATGGTCAAGTGCAACAGCCCTGGTTACAATTCATATAAGGAAATCAGTCCATTTAAATAAATAAATTAGGCCCTAATCTATGGATTTCATATGACTGGGAATACAGATATGCATCAGTTGGTCACAGAACCTTTTTTTTTTTAAGGTAAGTCAGCACCTGGTGTGACCTCCATTCTCCTCATGCAGCGCGACATTTCCTTCACATAGAGTGGATCAGGCTGTTGATTGTGGCCTGTGGAATGTTGTCCCACTCCCCTTCAACGGCTGTGCGAAGTTGCTGGATATAACACTTCACGTGTTGTGTAAACGTAAAGGGTTTTGTGAACGAGGCTTAAGAGGACGAGTAGGTTAAGTCTTTCAGAAGAGCAAATCACAAGTGATCATAGAGCACGAGTCATCATAACCAGAGAAATGCATGGCCATCACTGGATTAGGGTGAAGTTACGCTGATCCTAGGTCAGTTTTGAGACCACCATTTTTGATCAAACCACGTGAGTTATTTAGTTCACTCCTGAATACGGATAGTGTTTTCACACTGAACTAAGGGGCTAAACACACCAGAGTTCAGAAAATCTGCACCAAACCAACTTGGTGTGAAAGACCCCCCAGACTAGGAGCGCTAGGATCAGGCCCTCCCTGTCCATTATTCATTATGACAGAAAAGGCAAAACTGATCCAAGATCAGCACTCCTACTCAGAAGATTAATGAATATGAGTCTTGACTCTCTCCCTCTCTGTAAACTTCACTTTTGTTGCAACAGGTTCATGTTGGCTCACCCTGGACCTGTGAGTAGCCCTCTGATGCCCCATATCACCAATAGGGATGCCAAGCTCGGCAGCTAATCTGGAACCAGGCCGTACTACATTTGGCACGACAGTGTGTAATCAGGATCACTACACAACAAACCAGGCCCCAGCCAAGAGATTAGCCCAGTCAGCCCAGCGAGTGAGTCAGGGAGTTGGACTCGGTAAGGCAGGGTATTAGTCAATGAGAGCGTGAGTGAGAGTGAGCCACTCACACACACTTAACATGAGCTGGTGTTCACACACACACAAACAAAAAAGTGCATGCACAAACACGATGACTGTGCGTGAGTGGTAAAACACTCATATGTGCCTCCAGTGTGATTGACTAAAGCTACAAGTGTTGGTTTGATACGAGTCCCCATCTATTTTCTGGAGAGAGGGGCGTAAGGTGAAGTGAAATATCTACAGTAGGCTAGCCAAAGCAGTTGCAACCTTTTCCAATGACATTATTGGCCTGGACCACCTTTATTCAAAGCCCTGTGACATCCCTTTGCAAGGGAACAGCACGCTGTTGCATAACATTTAACATTCAGACGTTGACCAATATAACTCCCTCTGAAGTTTGGACTACAGTAGTATACCAGGGTCACACTCATTAGGCACTAAATGTATAAAATAAAAATAAAAAAACAGCCAAACAGGGAGGGACTTCCTGAACTTGTTCAATAAGAAACCCTCATTTTCTGTTGAAAAGCTATTTGTTCTGTGTTCCCTAATGAACACCGGTATTAAGCTGCAAAGCATTACAAAGTGAAACTGCTACACAGCCAAGTGTTCCAGATGTTGACTGTGTGAAACTGGTCAAATGACTTGAGGAAAAATGATGAGAATGACCTCAGAGTTTTACAAGCACGCATTTCCGGATGACATCACTTACACTAAGAGTCTTGCTCAGACATCTCGCTTTTATTAAATTTCTTTCTCTCTACTCTCTATCCGATCACTTGGGTCATTTTCATTATCACTAGGCACCAAACTGAAGAAAACAGATTGAAACAGGGAGGGAGGGACCACTTGGACATGTACAATAGGAAACGCTCAATTTCCTTTTCAAAACGTTTTTCTTTTATTATTTATTTTAAGTGACGGTTTGCCCTACTGGAAATGACCCAGTTCCCAACCACTGCCATCAGTCTTCTAACTACTGAGGTGGCAGCTTGGTAGCTGAAGGTTGAAGAAAGGTTAGGCCCTAGTGAGGTTATTGGCTCAATGATGTGCGTCGACCCTCCGTACTTGGCTCGCTGTAAAATGGGCAATGTGACAGGGAGATGCTATCTGCATCCCGATTCTCCACCCTTCTCCTAAACCATACACTTGCACACTTATCATGGATTTAAAAATGGTGGAAACTCCCTCCAGCCAATGCTTACACCAATGCAATGCATTTAGATCAATGATGGGGAGTGTGCAAGTGCACACTAAGGCTGAAGGCGTGGAATATTGAGATAAAGCTGCTGTTTTGCCTTCCAACTCGTCTCACAGGTCCAGAACAAATTCAAGGAAACGTACAGTATTATACAGAGCCTATATAAAACCTACCCTAACCAGAAACCGTGGATAGATGGCAGTATTCGCGCAAAACCCGAAAGAGCGAACCACCGCATTTAACCATAGAAAGTTGACTGGGATTATGGCCGAATACAAACTGTGTAGTTATTCCCTCCGCAAGGCAATCAAACAAGCGAAATGTCAGTATATAGTGACAAAGTGGAGTCGCAATTAAACAGCTCAGACAAGAGACGTACGTGGCAGGGTCTAGACAATCACGGACTGCAAAAATAAAGCAATCACGTCACAGACACCTACGTCTTGCTTCCAGACAAACTAAAAACACCTTCTTCGCACGCTTTAAGGATAATACAGTGCCACCGACGCGGCACGCTACCAAGGAATGTGGGCTCTCCTTCTCCGTGGCCGACGTGAGTAAGACATTTAAACGCGTTAACCCTCGCGAGGCTGCCGGCCCAGACGGCATCCCTAGCCGCGTCCTCAGAGCATGCTCAGACCACCTGGCTGGCGTTCACAGATAGAATATATATCTCTCCCTATCCCAGTCTGTTGTCCACACATGCTTTAAGATAGCCACCAATGTTCCTGTACCAAAGAAGGCATAGATAACTAAATGACTATCGCCCCCTAGCACTCAATTCTGTCATCATGAAGTGATTTGAGAGACTAGTCAAGGATCATATCACCTCCACCTTACCTGTCACCCTAGACCCGCTTCAATTTGGGTACCGCCCCAATAGGTCCACAGACGATGCAATCGCCATCACATTGCCCTATCCCACCTGGACAAGAGGAATACATATTTAAGAATGCTGTTCATTGACTACAGCTCAGCATTCAAACGCCATTGTATCCGCCAAGCTCATCATTAAGCTTGAAGCCATGGCTCTCAACCCCACCCTGTGCAATTGGGTCCTAGACTTCCTGACAGGCCGCCCCCAGGTGGTGAAGGTAGGAGACAACATCTTTACTTTGCTGATCCTCAACACTGGGGCCCCACAAGAGTACGTGCTGAGCCCCCTCCTGGACTCCCTGTTCATCCATTACTGCATGGCCATGCACACCTCCAATTCAAACCATCAAGTTTGCAGACAACAAAACAGTAGTAGGGTTGAATTCCAACAACGACAAGACAGCCTATAGGGAGGAGGTGAGGGCACTCCAAGTGTGGTGTCAGGAAAACAACCTCACACTCAACGTCAACAAAACAAAGGAGATGATTGTGGACTTCAGGAAAGAGCAGAGGGAGCACCCCCTTATCTATGGGACAGGTGGAGGTGGAAAGTTTTGTTCCTCGGCATACACATCACAGACAAACTGAAATGGTCCATCACACAGACAGTGTGGTGAAGAAGGCGCAACAGCGCCTCTTCAACCTCAGGAGGTCTAAGAAACTTTTACAGACACACAATTGAGAGCATCCTGTCAGGCTGCATCACCGCCTGGTACGGCAACTGCACCCCTCATAACCGCAGGGCTCTCCGGGGGGGTGGTGTGGTATGCACAACGCATCACCGAGGGCAAACTACCTGTCCTCCAGGACACCTACAGCACCCGATGTCACAGGAAGGCCAAACAATTCATCAAGGACAACAACCACCCGAGCCACTGCCTGTTCACCCCGCTATCATCCAGAAGGCGAGGTCAGTACAGGTGTATCAAAGCTGGGGACCGAGAGATTAAAAAACAGCTTCTATCTCAAGGCCATCAGACTGTTAAACAGCCATCACTAACACATAGAGGCTGCTGCCTACATAGACTTGAAATCGTTCGCCACTTTAATGGATCACTAGTCACTTCAATAATGTTTACATAGCTTGCATTACTCATCTCATATGTATATACTGTATTTTATACATCTATTGCATCTTGCCTATGCCGCTCGGTTATTGCTCATCCATATATTTATATGTATATATTCTTATTCCATTCCTTCACTTAGATTGTGTGTATTTGGTAGTTGTGGAATTGTTAGATTACTTGTTAAATATTGCTGCACTGTTGGAACTTGGAGCACAAGCATTTCGCTACAAATTCCAATAACATCTGCTAACCATGTGTATGTGACCAATACAATGTGATTTTTAAGAGAGCCATGGAACTCCCATCTCGTACAGCGCAAGTGAACAGCAAACCTGGTTTCAAAAGACAAATAAAGCAACACCTCACGGCACAAGGCCTCTCCCCCAAGTGATCTACTTTGTGTGTGTATGTACTGACATGTGTAACTGACAGATGCAAACACACACAATACATGTTCATGTTTTTAAATGCATGTCAATTGTAAAGTCTTCCGTCTGTAATGTCGTTTTCGTTGCGTGTCGGACCCCAGTAGGACTAGCTGTAGCCATTGGCGTCAGCTAACGGGGATCCTTACGAAATAAAAATCACTCCCATCCGTATGGGCATTCGCCACATCTGTAAAGTGAATTCTACAACGGATGTGAAGAGATTAATGTGTGTAATGCATCTTGCATGTTTTAAATAGGTCATTTTTGCCTGGGCCTGGAAAGCCAAGAAAATGAAGGCAAGTTGTAAATCTTTAACGGATAATGGAGGTTTTCTATTCTATACTGAGCCCAGTCTCAGCTCATAATATAGAGAATGCTTTAAGAGACTCAGTGGACTAACCTAAAACTTAAAACAGACCAGAGTCATTCCACCTCAAAAAGGACAAGAGGATTTTGTCACCCACCATCTAAAATGATTCTGAAATCGTTTCTGTAGTTAGAAACAGATGAGACCATCATTGCTGAAACCTTATTTTGTTGAAATATAATTTGATCTGAGAAGTTAAAGCTGACTGATTGCACCCAAATTGGCCATTTTAAAATGTATAGGATTCATATAATCTAAAATAAATACAGTACATAACATCTGATTTGGACCATAACACGGAACCCAAACCGGCTGTGCACGTGCGCCATCGTGCGCTATAAATGTATTTTGTCCCCCCACACCTAACGCGATCAAGACACGCAGGTTAAAATATCAAAACAAACTCTGAATCAATGACATTAATTTGAGGACAGGTCAAAAAGCATTAAACATGTATGGCAATTTAGCTAGTTAGCTTGCACTTGCTAGCTAATTTGTCCTATTTAGCTAGCTTGCTGTTGCTAGCTAATTTGTCCTGGGATATAAACCTTGAGTTGTTATTTTACCTGAAATGCACAAGGTCCTCTACTCTGACAATTAATCCACACATAAAACGGCCAACCGAATCGTTTCTAGTCATCTTTCATCCTTACAGGCTTTTTCTTCTCTTGACTTTATAATGCGATTGGCAACTTTCATAAATTAGGTGCATTACTGCCACTGACCTCGTTCGTCTTTCAGTCACCCACGTGGATATAACCAATGAGGAGATGGCACGTGGGTAACTGCTTCTATAAACCAATGAGGAGATGGGAGAGGCAGGACTTTCAGCGCGATCTGCGTCAGATATATAACTGACTTCTATTTCATCCCTTGGCATCGCAGACGCTCGTTGGTGCGCGTGAGCAGTGTGGGTGCAATAATTGAATAACATGGATTTCTAAATGTATTTTGCAATGCTTGCGCACGTGACGTGTCCGGTCTGGTCAGCATGTAATTCTTCCCAACAATGAGTAAGACATGAGGAATCCAATAAAATTATCAATAGCCACCTACAGACCCCCCACACCCCTCGCCAATTCCACCCTTACAACCAGTATCAGTTCTCTGTCTGGCAAGAAGTATGGAGCTGCTGCTTGGAATCTTGCTTCGTCAACCTTTGTAATGTGCTCCCTGTGAATCTGGTGAAAAGTTTATTTAAATGGAAAAGGGTACTACCTGAACTTGTCAATTTCCTTTGCAAAACGTTTTGCTTAATTGTACCTTTACTGAATACCGCCCATATAGCTAATGTCTAGGTTCTATGGTAAGAGAGAATCATCCAAGTGCCAAAAGTGCAGGCACTGTTTAAAGCCATCCAGCTCTTTCAAGACAATTACATACTGAGCATAGCCACACACACAAACAACCCCAATAGAATAGACCAGTGTGTCCCAAAGAAAGACAATTCCAAACAAATTTTTCCTTGAATCACAAACACACATCTACAAAAATGCATGTATTCACAGTACAAAAACAGTTCCCTGAGGATTTAAAAGGAATGTGACCAAGAGACCACTCAGGGGAAACCAAGAAAACAAAAAACTACGGGCAGGACAAATAGCGGAGGACTTTCACAGTGGGGTGAATGGATGAGCTAGCTAAATCTGCACCGCTAATGACCTGATACTAGAGTTCACAGAGTTCGCACACACAGATAAACGCAAATCTCAGGCAAATCCTGGCTCCTCTCTACCACTCCATATCAACACAACAAACAGTCAGAACCGCACAGGGTGTTGAGTTTCTCCTCGTCTCCTAACGTCAATCTTGGCTTCTCTCTACCACCCCATACATAAACACACATCAGTGCTGCTGTCAGTGTTCCATGAGAACCAGCTGAACTCGGAGGGGAGAGCAGCGAGCACACAGGATGGGAAGGATAATGATGTCTATCCCACCTGGCTGATGGGAGACAGCCCGTTTCCATGGCAATGACAAAAACATCAAGTGGGTCATGGGAAGTCACTCAGAACAGAACTTCTCACTGGAGGGAAAGAGGACAGTCTGCGTCCCAAATGGCACCTTACGCCCACTGCTTTTCCCCCGGTACCCATAGAGCTCACTTGGGACACAACCAGATCGAAGAACCCAGCAGAGGCTGGGCTCGAACACTTCAACTAAACCACTGATTTGGTCCATTGGGTCTTCTTAGACTGTGCACTGCCTCGAAAATATATAATTTAAAAGGCCATCAAAAGCTACATCCACACCCGTTGGCATCAAAACTGCCAATGGAAACCAATAGAATACACTGACTAGGCTAAAAATAAAACAATGTAATCTCGTTTTCCCGGACTGGGTTGGTGAAAGCAATATGGAAGAGTGCAACCTTCAGGTTATTAGGCCTATGCTATGGTGGGAAAGCAGCCATAATGCTTACTCTGACTTGGCCATGGGTCAAGGATTTATTGCTTCTTGAGCTTCCGTGCCTTGAAGAATCATTTAGGTAAAAGATGGGCCATAGGAGAGACCTCTTCAGTTTTGGAATGCAGCCATTCTGTACTTCAGACCTGGATCATACTCGTTAGACCAAAACGTTTTGCAACGAAAACTGAGTTCAGGTTACAGTCAAATTTCTAACATCCTGTCACATGACACTAATAGCAACACTGATTGGACCACATGAGGAGCAAGCATAGTCCATCTGCCTGTAGCTGACTTTGAGGACACAGGCTAAAGGAGTCCGCATGCTTCCCATCCGAAACATAGGTCCGTGCATTATCATGCTGAAACATGAGGTGATGGCGGCGGATGAACGGCACGACAATGGGCCTCAGGATCTCGTCACGGTATCTCTGTGCATTCAAATTGCCATCGATAAAATGCAATTGTGTTTGCTGTCCTTAGCTTATGCCTGCCCATACCATAACCCCACCATGGAGGACTCGGTTCACAATGTTGACATCAGCAAACTGTTCACCCACACGCAGTCTGCCATCTGCACAGTACAGTTGAAACCAGGATTCATCCATGAAAAGCACACTTCTCCAGTGTGCCAGTGGCCATCGAGGTGTAAGCATTTGCCCACTGAAGTCGTTATGACACCGAAATGTAGTCAGGTCACGACCCTGGTGAGGACGAGGAGCACAGAGGAGCTTCGCTAAGATGGTTTCTAACAGTTTGTCCAGAAATTCTTTGGTTGAGCAAACCCACAGTTATCAGCTGTCGTGGTGGCTAGTCTCAGACGATCCCGCAGGTGAAGAAGCCGGATGTGGAGGTCCTGGGCTGGTTACACGTGGTCTGCGGTTATGAGGCCAGTTGGACGTTCTGACAAATTCTCTAAAACGATGTTGGAGGAGGTTATGGTAGAGAAATCAATTACCTGGCAACAGCTCTGGTGGACATTCCTGCAGTCAGCATGCCAATTGTACGCTCCCTTAAAACATCTGTGGAATTGTGTTGTATGACAAAACTGCACATTTGTGGTCTTTTGTCCCCAGCACAAGGTGCACCGGTGTAATGATCATGCTTTTTAATCAGCTTTGTGATATGCCACACCGGTCAGGTGGATGGATTATCTTGGCAAAGAAGAAATGCTCACTAACAGGGATGTAAACAAATTTGTGAACAACATTTGATAGAAATAAGCTTTTTGTGAATATGGAAAATATATATTTCAGCGCATGAAACGTCAGACCAGCCAAACCTAAGCATGCAGAAGCCTTAAAATCAGCCACCATTGTGCTCATGCTATTGACTGATTAATAACTACCTAAGCTGCATATAAATGACACTATATAGAGAGAGGGAGGGAGGGAAAGAGAAGGTAGAGAGAGAGGGGGGGGGGGAGAAGAGAGATGTACGGGGTAGAGGGGGGAGAGCATTTCCTTTCATTGTGGGGCAACACTTTGCCTCTGCATCACTTTGTTCATCACTCCTGTGCAGCCTGCATGGCATCGCTTGAGCGCTCCTGCTAAATGAGGACCCAGATGTATTCCTGTATTTCCCTCAACACAGGCAAGGGTGCCCTCCTTCTGCCTGTTCCAATCACAGACAGAACAGAGTCTGAACACCAGCCCTCTAACAGTCTGAAAACATGATCTAGACATGGACCCACAGATGTGTGCTCCCGATCCATTTAAAACATTCAGATAAGAACCCCTGTTAATTTCTTATTGCAAAGAAATCAAAACGACACATGTGAATTACAGTATCAATCAATTAACACTATGTAAATGAAAAATACATTGATTTTCTTGTTCATTTCATTGAGCCATCTAGATTTGGATTTTGTACATTTCGATGAACAATTGGTCAGTGAAAATGTCCTTCTCCATCTTGGTCCATAGGAGGGGCAGGCAGGCGGGTGGCTGGCTGGCTTTGTTCCAAAATAGCAGTTGCAGCTGTCATCAAAGGTCAAGAAAATGCTATATTGAACCCTAAGGGACCTATGGAGACAGAGGCCATGTACCAGGACAAACTACAATAGGGGAAACTCACGCCTAGGAAAGCAGGGTGGGCTCTGGTTTGTATATGGGGGTGGCACTCGGTCGGGCACCATGGCGCCAGCTGCCCTTCGCAGGCCCCTACCACGCCCTCTCCCAAACCCCCAACCCCACCCAAGGCACTGGCAGCAGGGATACCTCCTTTATCAGCAGGCCCCATCACAGGTTTCCCTGCCCCCCCCCCCCACCACCTTCCAATCCCCCCTCTAGCTCTCTATCACAGTAAGTTATGAATATCTTTGAAGTGCCCCCCCCACACCCACTCTGGGTATAACAGATCCTGGGTAAACCTACACCCGTCATCTCAGTGGCATTGCTGCTCTTTGTGTGGCTCGAGAGCTGCCTTTTGTGCCTAGGGACATGTGGTGGGTGACAGAGCAGAGGGCCTTGTACATGTGCAGCACCCCAGGGATCATTAACCAAGCTGGGACTGCTTTTGTCATCTGATCAGCAGCTTCACTACTTTCACTGGAACATGAAAATAAAGAGGGAGTTATATGTGGCTTCCTTGTCCCTACTGTATAGCGCCTTGTACACAGAGGCCTTTCCATTATTTTTGTATATTTGAAAGGGGTAGGGGGATTTTATTTGTATTTTTTAAACGTGGTACCTTTTTACCGCTAAAAAGGGTAGAGGGTGACATAAATATGGGAGCAGACAAGGTAGAGAACATGTTTTTTTGAACAAAAGTAGTGAATGGGAAAACCATGCAGTGGCTGTAAGCTGTGTGTTTTTTGTTGTGCTCTGCAGTTCTCCCAGACATGCAGTCTCTCTCTTGTTTTCCTCCCACTCTTCTCCCTCCCTGGCCTCGGGGAAAAAGTGGAACACTGAACTCCCTTACATCTGCCGTTCAAAAAAGAGAAAATAAAATGACACCAGGTTTGCATCCCAAATGGCATCCTATTCCCCATATATTGCACTACTTTTGATCAAAGCACTATGGGCCCTGGTCAAAAGTAGTGCACTACATGGGGAATAGGGTGCCATTTGGAACACTGCTTGCCTAAAAAAAAATACCATATGGTCATAAAATGTTGGACAGATATAAAGGCGTCATAAGTTCTTCAGCTTCACCCAGTACGCTTCGTTTCACTAGCAATCTTACAGCGTGCCAGGAATGCTTGTGCCCCCTCACAAGAAGAGCTCATCAAAAAGAAACCTCTGCTTTCCAAGCCCTACTAGAGTTAACAAATGCCCACCAAACACACGTTGGTTTTGACATTTTAGCAGGTATTGGGAACCTGGGTACATATGGCACCCAGAGAGGCCTTGCACTCTGCTCCTCTTCGCAAAATGAGCTATGAACTCTACATTCAATGAAGGGTCATTAACTTTACAGTGTGAATGTCTGTCTGAAGCTATGAGCAGAGAAACGCAGTCACTCTCAATTCTGTGTTTGTCTTTGGGTCTATTGTCACAGTCTATTTAGCCAAGAAACACTCATATACATACAGTACTAGTCAAAAGTTTGGACACACCTACTCATTCCAAGGTTTTTCTTTATTTTTACTATTTTCTACATTGTAGAATAATAGTGAAGACATCAAAACTATGAAATAACACATATGGAATCATGTAGTAACCAAAAAGGTGTTAAACAGATCAAAATCAAAAGCACTGTGTGCTAGATAACAAAAAGAAATGAAAAATCACATTTACTGACCCAAAACTCAGTACTTTGTTGAAGCACCTTTGGCAGCGATTACAGCCTTGGGGGTATGACGCTGGGGTATGACGCTACAAGCTTGGCACACCTGTATTTGAGGAGTTTCTCCCATTCTTCTCTGCAGATCCTCTCAAGCTCGGTCAGGTTGGATGGAGAGCGTCGCTGCACAGCTATTTTCAGGTCTCTCCAGAGATGTTCAATCGTGTTCAAGTCAGATCGAAGAACATTCCAAGGACATTCAGAGACTTATCCCGAAGCCACTCCTGCGTTGTCTTGGCTGTGTGCTTAGGGTCTTTGTCCTATTGGAAGGTGAACCTTCACCCCAGTCTGAGGTCCTGAGTGCTGACACCACCATGCTTCACTGTAGGGATGGTGCCAGGTTTCCTCCAGACTTGACGCTTGGCATTCAAGCCTTCGGAAAGTATTCAGACCCCTCGACTTTCCTACGTTTTGCTATGTTACAGCCTAATGCTAAAATGGATTAAATAGATTTTTACTGGGTGGCTAACGTTAGGTAGCTAGCTAACATTAACCCCTAGAGCTAAGTTAAAGGGTTAGGGTTAGCTAAAAGGTTTGGGGTTAGCTAACATGCTAAGTAGGGGCAAAGTAGCTAAAAAGTAAGTAGTTGCTAATTGTCCATGATGATATTTGTACACATAACCTTTGGGTGGCTAGACGTTCGCGTTATATGTCCAGGACTGGGAGACAATATATCCACAGGAAAGTATAATTACATCAACTTTTCAAAGTGCTGGTAGTGCTTTCAGATTTCTATCACCTGAAGCATGTGCAGAACCATGTAAACACGTGCACAAACTCAGCAAGTGTGCATGTATTTTTTTCTACTGATCATGCTTCAGGTGATATAAATCGGAATGCACTACAAATGCTTTGAAAAGTTAATGTAAATATACTTTCCTGTGAATGTATCATCTCACATTCCTACCACCGAAAGGACCAGCCACAAGAACCGGTAAATGTTAATATATAATTGTATTAAACATTCTGGCTTGTAGAAATCGTGAGAGCAACTTTCCGGATTCAAACACTCATTTCTGCCAGACATATAATTCAATGCAATTCAACCTCACGTATTCCGAGAACATACAAATTTGGTGTCCCTAATTTACGTTTACTATTATGTCTAGTCCGAGACCAGTCTGAACAGGGTGGAGACACTGACAGCAATATCGTTGTTCAACGAGGCACTAAACCTATCATAATATTTCGCTGAAAATGGCATGACATTGCGCAGTAGGCTGTTCTCCGTTAGACAAATCGACTTTGATGAGAGACGACGATGATGTCAGCAAATTTGCATGAAAACAATTTACCCATCCTAGACCATCATAAACTGACATTCATATCAGCAATTCACAGACACAGTGCTACTTTGTATCCCCGGCCTGTTCATAAAAAAACATTCACTAGTATGACGACCTAACAACAGTTGTTCAATAATCTTTTTCAATAGGTCATGGTCAGCCCGTGGTGTTCCCTAATCTGGCCAGCCACACACACCCTTTATCCAAGGAGTGTTCAATGGCCGCATAAGAACACCGCAAAAGTATAGAACTCTTTCAAACATACCACTAGTTTTGACATCATAGCCTTTATAAAAGATAAATGTTTATCTAAAAACATAGCCATATTTCAAATGTGAGGTCCTATACAACAAACTACCCTTCCTCCACAAACAATTCACACCCAGCAGGCTATCAATTCCCGTCTCTCGGCCCTTTTTTCATGGAGACTCTACAATAAGGATCACCTAGGCTCGTACACCATAACTCGTTTAAGGTATTTTTTGTTAAGTAGATTGTTAGTTTTTAACAATAAATAAATCCTAAACACATCTATAGGTGAGAAAAGCTGATTTCACAACCCACTTACAGTCAAATTGGGATTTAACACCGGCTCCTCTTCTGTATTCCCCCCAATGGTTGATGAAAACCAAACGCAGTAATCACGGTATTTGTTCCAAAGACTTAATGGTCCAAATAACACGCTTATGTGAAACAGTTAAAAGAATTGTAGTGCCCGTTGTCCTCATCTTTTTTTAACTAACCGCTCGTCGTGAAAATACATACATATTCCCATCCTCATTCTCTTTCCCAGGATTGTTGCGCGAGGCACGCTAAGCGTCTCCTGTTTCCTGTCCAGCCCAGAATTATGCTCGACTAATCAACAGCGCTATCCTGGGAGTGAGCAAGCACCTCTCCAACCCAGTGTGCTGGTGTGCAACTGCAGCACGCAAATCGGGGCGTTCCTGCATGTGGGCATTTCTACATCTGCAGGAACATACCTCTCGAGCATCCCATTGGTTCCTTCACGAACACCCCCCCCCCCCCCCCCCGAGCATCCCATTGGTTTCTGAATGAATGCCCTCCCCACCCCCCTTGTATACCCATTGGTTCCTGTATGAAGGCCCCCCTCCAAGCAGGACATCTTCATGCTTGGGTATGTCGTGTGGCGCTTTCGAATGTGTGTCAAAATGGGAATATTATCTGTTTTTTCGACCACGCCTCCTGGTTACCGGAGTCCTCTTTGCCAGCTGGACATTGTCCTTCCCTCCTCATCGTTAACAGAACTGCAGGAAACCGTACATCAGGCGTGAGCGACACCGTGTGCTAGCTAACACACGGTTTCGCACCCGCCTGCTGTGTACCCAAGAAAACCATGGCTGACAGGAGGGACACTGTCTACCAGTCGCCCCTGCCTCCCGCTAGCACTGCAGGCGCGAGCCACTTCGTGCTAGCTTATAATCGGTGTCAAGGCAGCACACATTGTTGCCTCCCACCTGCTGTGTACCGGAGAAAACCGTACCCAAAAGGCGGGGGCGAAGGATACGTCTACCGGTGTCGCCCCCGCCTTATCGCTAGCTACGCCGGGAGCCTGAGGCAACACCGTGTGCTCCCATGTACTGGAATCCTTATTAGGACTACACTAGCACACACGGTCCTTCGCTCCCGCCTGCTGAACACCTGCCCTCTGTCATTAACATAACTTCTGGTAAAGGGCGAAGGACACTCCACCTGCGGCCCCCCTTTTGAAGGCCCTCTGATACATTTTTTTTGGAACTCAGTCGGGGTCTCAGTTTACTGTTGCGAGTTAGAATAGTAGAATATAAGGTACAATTTTGAAATGTGGTTGTGCATCAGCATTTCTATTATGTCAGTCAATTAGCCCATGTCAGATAACACTCTTTTTTTTGTTATTGCTAAGTTAGTTTTGCAGCCAGCTATCTAAACTTGTTATCATGGTCAAATTACCCCCATTGATTTTGTTGGCCAGTCTCACTCATATCATTGAACTGCATTTCTTTCCACTCTATGGCAAAGTGGAATTGTTTTGGTTGCAGTGTGTATTTGGGGGTATGCAGGCCCGCGAGCAACTGCGGCACCTCATGACGAGTTCAGATTTTTTGTGGTCTCCATCAAAGTTGCGATCCCTGAGCTACAGTTAGCTACTGTTGTCTGCCTCGCCTCTTCTGTTAGGTTGATCAGCGGTTGGCATCCGAAATTATGGTGAATTACCACGATCTACTGTACTGGAGCGCCCCTCTCCTCCAACCTATGTACTGGAATCATAGCTTAAACATTTACCAATAAAAGTAGTGTATAAAGACAGGGTCCACTCCTGCAGATGCAGGAATGCCCCGAATTGCGGAGTGAAGTTGCACCCTTCTCAACCAGACTGCTGAAGAAGCCAATGCCATGTACCAGTTCATGGGATTGTTAGTCAAATTCATATGGACTGATTCATTTTTGTCAAACCTCATTCATTATCCTGTCAAATTAGAATCTTTTTTTTTGCAAATTCTTTCTAATCTCTTACATGAATTCCACACATAGAAAAATGATTTACCATTTGTTGGTGTTTCTATTCTACCAACCCCAGACCCTTGTACAGTTCACATTTTATTGGTCACATACATTTTTTAGCAGATGTTATTGCGGGTGTAGCGAAATGCTTGTATAAAATAAAAAGTTATTTCCAGCTGTATGTAATAACACAAAAAAATGTCTGGGTTAATAATGTAAGAAATAACACAACAAAACAAAATACTGCAAAGTTGCTAAGGAGCTAGAAGCAGAGCTGCGATATCTGTCAGCGCCATCTTACCCAGTTGTAGGATACTGCAAGTTAATTATAACCTTTGACCATTACCTCATTAGGCTAAATCTGAAAGTGGTATCCTAATAAAGTGGCAATGGTGTACAAAGGACTTATGTGACAATAAATATAATATATAAGTGCTTGAAAAATAATTTGTCAAAAGTGTGTTTAAATGTGTCATACAAATATAATTATCAACAGCAGAGATGCATCTAAACGAATTATGCCACCTAGTGGACAATATTGCCATGACTTTTTTTATTCCTTCTCCCTGGCTCTGGGCCAGAGAGAAACGGTTGATGAGCTGAATACTTGAATCTGGGTGTGTCAGGCTGCATTTAAACAGGCAGTCCAATTCAGATTTTTTTTAGTAAACAAATCAGATCTGAAAAATATCTGATGTGAAAACACAATTGGTCAAAAGACCAATTAGTTGAAAAAATGTCAGAATTGGGCTGCCTGTCTAAACACAGTCTGACAGTGATGGGCAAGCACCAGTTGGCTCTGGTTTTGACACAATCAGCATTTTCAATCTGTGATGTTTTGACCCATCAGTGACCTTTACCACTGCTCTCTCCTCTCTGACATGCTAGGCCCTCAGTGTTTCAGAGAAAGAGATGAGTAGATATTAGGCTTTGTTCAATACCATCTTTCACAAAACGGAACATTCTACTGGCTATTCTGATCGGAACCATCCATGCTGTCAAAGAAGGCTATGAAAAACAGAAGTTATGTGAGCTGTGTTCGAATACCCATAGTAACATACTGTATACTACATACTTGATGAGTATATACTACAAGTTAATTGTAGTATACTGTAAACAAATGGTATCCTTTCAGTTAAGTGTACTAGCACTTCATCTGTCTACCGGAAGCTGATGCTGTTGCTATGCAACTTCTTGCTAGCTAGTTAGCATAGTAAATAAAGTACTAGCACGACATCTTACGACTTCATTAACACTGTCCATTGAGAATGCACAATGACTATACCACTTAGCTAAGCTAAGAATGACGTGAATGATCAAGTCAAAACATTGGGTAGTTAGTTAGATAGTATGTAGTTAATATACTGTCAATTTCAATGTATTAGTAGCCAACTAACGTTAGGGGAAAGGGTGATACCTAGTCAGTTGTAAAACTGGACGGTAGCTAGCTAACATACCGGTACATACAAGCAACTGCTGTAATGATGTGCTATGCGGTTCATAAGGCTAGTGAAGCTAACAAATTGTCATACAACATAACATGTAACGTAACTCATTTGAAAATACATTACTTTATTATTATATTGCTTAACATTTGTCATAATTTGTTAAAGCAATTAATTTGTATCTGCTCTTGACAGACTTCAGCTGCATATTTTCTGCCATTTTCTTCAAATCTGAAAATGTTGTGAAGCCACACCCACTTCTGAAGAATTGCATTATGGGCCCCAAAAGCACAGAAATATTGTCCACTGATTGTATACTTCGTATTTTTGCAAATGTAGTACGACATCCGGGAGCTTTTGGCATATTAACTATATCCATACTATGACCAATAAGCATACTACATACTCAATTTACATCACAAATAGTGCTGTTACTATGAGTATTCAAACACAGCTATGGTCTAGACCAGGGGTATTCAACTCTTACCCTACAAGGTCCAGAGCCTGCTGATTATCTATTTGCCCTGATAATTAATTGCACCCACCTGGTGTCCCTGGTCTAAATCAGTCCCTGATTAGAGGGGAGTAATGAAAACTTGTTCATGTAGGCACTCTGGGAAGACTCCACTCTCTTTAGTCTCAGTTGGTAGAGCATGATGCAACCCCAGGACTGTGGGTTCTATTCCCGCTGGGACCACCCATACCAAATATGTATGTATGCATGACATGACTCTGTGTGTGTGTCTATAGCTGTAGTGTGCAAGAGACCAGTAAATCTCTCCGCTCCCCCTAAACAACCTATAGCACACTACATTTCTAATGAAGATACCTGTATGATATGAAGAGTCTCTGAATAATGCGTTCACTGGAAAGTTCTTGCACAGAAAAAGCATGACAAACAGGAAATGTTGGCCTATACTGTGACCACAACGAGATGTATTACACCCCTGTCTCTGGGATAATATCAGCGTTTTCCTGACTGTCTGTCGCAGCAGACAGTCACATAGCAACAGAGAAACCCGGGTGTGTCTCTGCGAGTTCTACCAGAAGCAGTGAAATATGATATAGAGGAGAAAATCAAACATGAGTAATGCGATAAGAGGTTCCAAGCCCATCAAAGGTCACACACCGGTAGAGGGCAGAAACGTCTTATGAAGTTCAGAGTGCACTGCCACGGAGTGTGTTTTTTTCCCCTCAAGAGTCTGTGCAGTCAGTCACCCTGTTAGATGTGCAGCAGAGAGAGTTGCTTACAGTCGACGAAGGCCAGATTGTTGGTCACAGTGAAGTGACAGGGAAGGATGTAATGAGATGTACGCTGTCATCGTGTGACAAGCATGTGTTGTATGTTTAGGTAGAGCAGAGCAGTCACTGTCTCGTTCTGTTTGGCCTACAGTGTATCGTCACATTTACCCTGATTGTTGTGCACTGTAAAGGGATATCAGGGGAGCTTCAGTTTCACGACAAAACTGAGAACTTTCAAGATTAACGTTTCCTGGATACCCACGACCCTCCTCTCCCTCTGCCTCTCCAGTGCTGCCAACATGATAAGCTCCCATAACTGTAAAGGTAAGATCTGAGCCTGTTTAGGAGGGTGCAATGTTATAGAATGTTCAGGGTATTGTGTAGAACAGATATAAATGTCTGTCAGGTAGAATTAGGAATCGTTTCAGCTCTAATTATTACATTTCTATCTGAATGTTTCACCCATTGGACTTTGTCATTAAAGTTCATCTATATTCTCAGTATCAACAAATGTCACATCAGGCAGGATCCATAGCACTACCAGAACATTCTGATAACTAGAACAAAAGCAAAAGGTTGCCCAATCAAAGGGTTGCAGATCATTCAAGATTGTAATGCTCGCAAAGCTGCATGGTTTTTCAGGTGGGGATGCTAGAAGTTGTTTGGATCTCTCCAACACATTACTCAACTACTGTATTTAAACCCCAATTACAGATGTGGATATGCTTTAACATCTATACTGCAGCTATATTATGAATAGAATAAGCAGGTGTATGTAATGCATTGAATTGGCTGTTTCCTCATTTTGATAGGACTTTGCAGAAATGAATGGGCAGGGGTGACAGGGATGAAACTAAGTGACTCACGTTTTCTATTCCACACAGTTCTGTGACTGCATCTCTCCACCACTTTATGATATCTCTTTCTCTCTCTCTGAACATGTTCAATGTGTGGGTTAAAATACTATGAAATTACAAATAATGAAATATGAATAATACAGATTTGGGGCTAGGTAAAATATAGTGTACTGCAGGATTCAGGCTCAGAAGCTATTTCCTTTGTGTGTGTTTTTTACATTTCCTACACAAGTCATCAGAATGTCCTGACAACATAGATAATGTCCTGAATTAGTTAAAATGCTATTTTAGGCTTAAGGAGTTAGGGTATATTGGATTTTGAATGGGAATACATTTTTACTCCATAAAAAGTCCAGAAATTTCAGATAAAAAAAGCTGTGTGTGCATGTGTGCACATGATCAAAGTGAAAAGCAATCTGAATCATCGTTTGAATCCCCTTGAGATGAACTGTCACGTTCCTGACCTATTTATGTTAGTTTTTGTGTGTTAGTTGGTCAGGACGTGAGGTTGGGTGGGCATTCTATGTTATCTGTTTCTATGTTGGTTTTGGTTTGCCTGGTATGGCTCTTGATTAGAGGCAGGTGGTTTGCGTTTGCCTCTAATTAAGAGTCATATTTAGGTAGGGCATTCTCACTGTTTGTTTGTGGGTGATTGTCTCCTGTGTCCGTATGTTATGTTCGTACCACATGGGACTGTAGCGTTTGTTTGTTTCGTTTTCGTTTCGATGTCGTCTGTTTCCTGTACGTAAGTTTATGTTTAGTTATGTAAGTTTATGTTCAGGTCTCGTCAACGTCGTTTTGTTATTTTGTAGTTTGGAAAGTGTTTTTGTTTCGTTTCGTGTGCCATCGTAATTTATAATAAAGATGGCTTATTTCCCTGAGCCTGCGTTTTGGTCTGAAGATCCTTCTCTCCTCACCTCTTCCGAGGATGAGGAGAGCGTCACTCGTTACATGAACTTGTAGCTGGGATTTACATTTGGTTGTGAATACAACATGAAATCCCCCCCCCCAAAAAAAAAAGTTAGGTTGAAAAAAATACTAAATGCTCTTATGATCAGCAACACATTGCTCAGCAACACATTCAACGTCATCACTGTGTAAGGGCTATTGTAAAAGCTATTTGACCAAGAAGGAGAGTGATGGAGTGCTGCATCAGATGACCTGGCCTCCACAATCATCCGACCCCAACCCAATTGAGATGGCTTGGGATGAGTTGGACCTCAGAGTGAAGGAAAAGCAGCCAACGAGTGCTCAGCATATGTGGGAACTCCTTCAAGTCTGTTGGAAAAGCATTCCTCATGAAGCTGGTTGAGAGAATGCCAAGAATGTTCAAAGCTGTCATCAAGTCAAAGGGTGGTTACTTTGTTTAACACTGTTTTGGTTACTACATGATACTATATGTGTTATTTCATAGTTTTGATGTCTTCACTATTATTGTTCAATGTAAAAAATGGTAAAAATAAAGAATAACCCTTGAATGAGTGTCCAGATGTGTCCAGACTTTTGATTGGTACTGTGTATAAAACGACGAGTTGATATATCAAATGAGGCAAGATTCAACACTTTGTGCGTTTCAGTAAAAATTATTGTACAGAATTCTTGCCACCAACGAATGTTGAATATATGGGGCATACAATCATCGCAGCTCTGCAGATTTTGTTGTGAGGATACAGAATCAATCGACCATTTGTGCTGCCCTCAAGTAGCCGGTTTCTGGTGTCAGTTTCAGGAATGGCTGAAAAGCATAACATTAATCTAAAATTGACCCTAGAAATGCATTGTTGGGAAATTTGGAGAGACCTGGTCAGTCAATTACTAACATACTAATACTCTTAGTAAAAGTATTTATCTTCAACTCACAATCTATTGATTCTATTCGATAGATTCAAAATTGTATGTTAAACATCACAGCATAGTTGAAAGATATATTGCGTGTAGAAATACGAAGAGGGTGGCCAGCAGAGATAGGTGGGATGGGCTGAGGGAAATTGAGGGTTGGGATGTGGAACTGGAGATAAGTGGGAGTGAAGTTGCTGGGTGGGGGGTAGAATGACAGTCAAAGATAGAAGTAAAAAACAAAGTAAAAATAAGCACAAAATACAAGTTTAAATGACACAAAAAAAGTCTAATAATGCAATATAGTATTATGTATTTAAAACATAAGTGTTTGATGCATGGAGACAGTTTTATACAACTACCACTGCATACGTATACACAGCTCACCCTACTCACTCTCCACCTCTGTCTATGTGGTTGATCCTCAGTTCAGACTGAGGAGAGTGGAGTGTTCCCAGAGTGACTACATGAGCACCAAACCCAGAGCTCCACTCAGGTGGCCCAGGAAGAAGCAGGGGGTCCAGCATCAAATCTGAATGGGACGATACTGATCACAGTCATCCTCAGATCACAATCCTTCTCATACAAAAGCTAAACGAGAGTTGAGCCTTAATTTGCCTTTGAGCGCTGACTGCTGAAAAACACCAAGTTCTTTATGTAAGCCTGTTCTTTAAGTCACATGGTATACATCTAATTGTACAACTGATTGTGTGTAAATAAAGATTGAGTTATCTTATAAATGTGAATCAAAGAATTATAATTGATGTAATATAATTTTCTGGGAAACTATTGAGAATGGAGTCTTGAAGTTGTGGGCAGCATACACCCAACAACAACAAATAATACGAAATTAATGTTCATCTCTCATATCCCCATGCGTACTGTAGTCAACACGCACACACAAACACACACACAGACAGGTTAAGCATATAGATGCAGGGACACCCTCAGTGATATGTAGTGCGCGTGTGGCGTATCTAGATGAAGACCCTAGTGAATGGGTCTCACATGAAACAGTGGTTTCCAAATAAGAGGGGACTAAACCACATACTCTCTCTCTGAGAGCCACTGTGATTTTCATTGTATGGGTCAAAATAAGGGACTGTCCTACATTGAAACTGACACACTGAATTACAAATCCCTGCTTGTGCTTTAGGACATGACCTTGATGTAAGGTACATCTCTCTATTTTCACTAAGGAACACGTTGCGTTAGCGTGTGTAACTCGGCTGATAAGGAAACAATATGAAAAAACTTCTGCAATGACTAAATAAAAAGAAACACTGCATCATTTCCCGTCTAAGGTTCCCTTGGAAGTTGTTTTTTGTGTGCCATTGTGCACTTTTGTATGCATAAGAGGCACCACTCCTTGATGTTGCACACCTTGCAGTTTCTATGTAGTTAGAGTAAACACACTGCAGCAGACTATGAGGGCTGTACAGGTTTCATGTCACAATGTAGTAGTGACTATGTCCAAAATGGAAATCTTTTCTCTTTATAGTGCACTACTTTTGACCAGGGAGTGCGCTATAGGGAATAGGGTGCCATTTGGAACGAATGCCGTATAAAAGTCTGAGGTTAACACAAGCTTAGGAGATCTTACACGTTTTATTCTTTGAGATATCAGTCAGTTATCATGAACCTTATGAATTATAAAGCCTTTTAGGTGCTGTATGTGCTTTTTTAAATGACATAAATGCTTCAAAATGACCAAGATTATCTCATAGAACAAAACGTATATGATCTCCTAAGCCTGTGTTTACCACAGACCTTATTTTTGGGCAATTACTCAAAAACTCCATACATTTTCCCATAGGCTTTGTCCAACGAACCATGGCTGAGTTAGTGCCTACAACAACAAAAAACTGCATTAATATTGCTCTCAATGCGGGACGCCGGATGGCTATAGTGTAGCAGGGCCGTTACCATGATCACGAAAGGATCATCTGCAGGGCTTCAGCCTTGACATGACTGACAGTCACGTGTGAGTGCATGTTTGTTCTGGGGGAAATTCTGGGTTTGGTGTTCATGTAGTTACTCTGGGAAAAATCCACTCTCTTTAGTCTGAGTTGAGTATCATTTACAGACAAATGTAGTAATGAATAATGTCCTGTGTGGCCCAGTCGGTAGAGCATGATGCCTTGTATGTATGCATGACTGTAAGTCTCTTTGGATAAAAGTGTCTGCTAAATGGCACATATTTTATTATTATTTTATAAAGACGTAAATGTAGAGAGGAAATAGGGTGAGCTACAGTAGGTGTGTGTGTGTGTGTGTATGTGTGTGTGTGTGTGTGTGTGTGTGTGTGTGTGTGTGTGTGTAAAGTCTACACCTGTTATATTCAGTGCATGTGACAAATAAAATTTGATTTGACTTGTGTGTGTTTGCCTATAGTAGGAGTGGTATTTTTGAGTAAACTTTTCAGTGAGCGTCATTATCCAGAGTCACTTCACATCATACAGACAGATACCTTAATTCAAAATTGAGAGGGCTATAGTTTGTTTGGGGAGACCAGTAAATCTCTCTGCTCCCCCCAAACAAACTATAGCCCTCTCAATTTTGAATTAAGGTATCTATCTGTATGATGTGAAGTGACTGTGGATAATGATGCTCACTGGAAAGTTTACTCAAAAATACCATGAAAAACAGGAAATGTTGGCCTATACAGTCGGCACAACGTGGTGTATGGTTATACGATTTGGCGCATTACACGTCTGTGAAAATATAAGTGCAACATTATGTTAGTTTATCTGACTGACTGACTGACTGTCTGTTGCAGGAGACAGTCACATAACCACAGACAAAACCCCCGTTGTGGGATGGTTGTCACTGACAGGTGCTAGGTAGGCCTATGTAACAACCGCGTGATGAGTAACTCTGCCTGAGACCTGAGACCTGAACTCTTGCATTAGCTCTAGCTCAGCAGGTTAACACAGTCTTGTGGGCAAGACCCAGGTTCGAACCCCGGTCACTCACATTGGTGCCGTGGCCCAGATGGGTCTCTGCGAGTTCCACCAGAAGCAGTGAAATATTATATAAAGTGAGTCTATATAACAGTCCCAAGATAAAAGGGGGAAATCAAACATGACTAATGCAATACGAGGTTCCAAGCCCTAACACACCGTATCAAATTCAAAGGGCATCAAAGGTCACACACCGTTGGAGGGCGGATACTCTTTGTGAAGTTCAGAGTGCACTGCCACAGAGTGCGGATGTTTTTTACTCAAGAGTCTGTGCAGTCAGTCACCCTGTTAGATGTGCAGCAGAGAGAGTTGCTTACAGTCGACGACGGCCAGATTGTTGGTCACAGTGAAGTGGCAGGGAAGGATGTTATGAGATGTACGCTGTCATCGTGTGACGCGCATGTGTTGTATGTTTAGGTAGAGCAGAGCAGTCACTGTCTCGTTCCGTTTGGCATACAGTGTATCGTCACATTTACCCTGATTGTTGTGCACTGTAAAAGGGATATCAGGGGAGCTTCAGTTTCACGACAAAACTGAGAACATTCAAGATGAACGTTTCCTGGATACCCACGATCCTCCTCTCCCTCTGCCTCTCCAGTGCTGCCAACATGATAAGCTCCCACGACTGTAAAGGTAAGATCTGGGCCTGCTTAAAAGCTCATGTTCCATATTTGTTATGACTGAAAATACGATGTATAATGTATACTAAGTACTATCTATCCAGATGTAATGTATAACAAATTGCTTTATTCTTGTAACTACTGTGAAAAAAGTATGTAAAATGTGTGGAGAATGTACATGTAACGACAAAATAAAAAGCTAGGGGGATCGATATGGGCCAAAAATGTAATAATAAAAAGCTCTGGGCCAGTTCAGGATGGTGTAACGTTATAAAATGTTCATATACAAATGTATTATGTAGAATAGATATGAATGTCTGTCAGGTAGAATAGGGAATCGTTTCAGCTCTAATTATTACATTTCTTTCTGAATGTTTCACCATTGGACTTTGTCATTAACGTTCGTCTATATTCTCAGTATCAACAAATGTCACATCAGGCAGGATCCATAGCACTACCAGAACATTCTGATAACTAGAACAAAAGCAAAAGGTTGCCCAATCAAAGGGTTGCAGATCATTCAAGATTGCAATGCTTGTAGAGTTGCATCGTTTTATTAGGTGGGGATGTGGTTTGAAGTGGTTTGAATTCCTCCAACGCATTACTCAAATGACTGCAGCTAAACCCCAATTACAGATGTGGATATCCTTTCACATCTAGACTACAGCTATATTATGAATAGAATAAGCAGGTTTATATAATGCACTGAAGTTGCTGTTTCCTCATTTTGATAGGACTTGCAGAAATTAAACGGCAGGGGTGGGGGTGACAACGATTCAACTAAATGACTCACATTTTCTATTCCACACAGTTACGGGACTGCCTCTCTCCACCACTTTTTGAAATCTCAGGCCACAACAGTTGTTTTGGAGAATGTTCAATGTGTGGGTTAAAATACTGTGAAATTATGCATATGAATAATCCAAACTTGAGAGAATAAAAAGACTAGGTAAGCCTCAGAAGCCATTTCCTGTGTGTGTGTGTGTGTGTGTGTGTGTGTGTGTGTGTGTGTGTGTGTGTGTGTGTGTGTGTGTGTGTGTGTGTGTGTGTGTGTGTGTGTGTGTGTGTGCGTGCGTGCGTGCGTGCGTGCGTGCGTGCGTGCGTGCGTGCGTGCGTGCGTGCGTGCGTGCGTGCGTGCGGACATGTTTCACTATACTTGTGAGTTTCAAAAGTCCTCAGAAGTCCGCTAAAATTCTGATAATGTTTAACAAGTAAAAAAGTTATTTTAGGGGTTAGGGTTAGAATTAAGGTTAGGTTTAATATTGGGGTTAGGGTTAGGGGTTACGGTTAGGGTTAAGGTTAGGGTTAGGGAAAATAGGATTTTGAATGGGAATCCATTGTTAGTCCTCACAAGTATAGAAATACATAGCTGTGTATGTGTGTGTGTTCAAGATCAAAGAGACAAGCAATTTGGCAAATGACAGGAGTGGCAAGGAGTGGAACGTTAGCTAAAAAGACTGGTAACCAGAGTAGGTTTCTACTAGCCTGGTCCCAGATCTGTTGACGGTGACTCAAATGCTGTCATTGTCAAGCTAAAAAGTCTGGTCTCACAGTAATCTGTTTGGCATGACAATTCTATAAGGACTTGGCAAGAGAGCAGAAATAGACTGGCACTCAGGCTAGGTTTACACCCCATTGCACTCACCAAATCTTGCTGTGTCAGATCAGTGATTTCTTCAAGGAAAGGAGGGAAGTATTAAAACAGAGCCCTTGTCTACTTCCCCCTGATATAACGCACACAACTGACGGCCTCTATTTGACGTTTGACTTTCCCTCACCAGACAAGCTCAGAACGTTCCATGTGGTCCGTGTGTCTGTCAACGGCACTGCATCGGTCAGCTGCCCCAACCTAACAGGCAAGGACCAGGAGGAGATGAGATTCCACCTTTACTTGGGCTTGGTCGAGGTTGGCAACCACACTCACGACAGTGCTCACAACCACAACTCCACAGAGACCGTGAGTCCTGTTGGGGAGGGTCTGGGGCTGAGGGTGAACAAACAGGACCATACGGTCAGTTTTGTCCTCTCTGGAATGACCACGGAGCGCGCTGGGGTCTATACCTGTGAGGGGCAACCCATGTACCCACCTCCCATTGAGAAAGTACAAGACGAGACTCAGACTGTGGTCCTGGTTGAAGGTATGTTTACTTCAAAAGGAACTAATCTATGCAAGTACACACAAATTCACATGCATGCGCGCAGGCATGCATGCACGCACAGTAGTTCAAAATGCTATATCTTGATTTAAAGGAATATACACTGAGTGTGCAAAACATTAGGAACACCTGCTCTTTCCATGACAAAGACTGATCAGGTAAATCCATGTGAAAGCTATGGTCCCTTAATGATGTCACCTGTTAAATCCACATCAATCAGTGTAGATAAAGGGGAGGAAACGGGTTAAAGAAGGATTTTTAAGCCTTGAGACAATTGAGATATGGATTGTGTATATTTGCCAATCAGAGGGTGAATGGGCAAGACAAAGATTTAAGTGCATTTGAACAGAATATGGTAGTAGGTGCCAGACACATTGGTTTGAGTGTGTCAAGAACCGCAACGCTGCTGCGTTTTTCATGCTCAACAGTTTCCCGTGTGTATCAAGAATGTTCCACCACCCAAAGGTCATTCAATTAACTTGACACAACTCTGGGAAGCGTTGGAGTCAACGTGGGCCAGTATCCCTATGGAACGCTTTTGACACAATGTAGAGTCCATCCTCCGACGAATAAGGCTGTTCTGAGGGCAAAAGGGGATGCATCTCAATATTAGGAAGGTGTTCCTAATGTTTTATGCACTTAGTGTATATTCTAATGATGTACTTGTGGTTAAAGGCCAAACGGGCCAGTTTCCTGGACCTAGATTATCCTATTTATTTTACTTAAAATGCATTTTCAGTGTAAACACTCAAGTACCCCAGGAGTATACTTAATCTGGATCTGTAAAACTACCCCTTCAAGTTTAAAACTCACATCTATCTCTCTCTCTCTGATTGGTTGGTCAGCATACCAGTGCCAGGCAGGAAAGACTGTGGGATGTGTAGGCTCTAGAGTGGATGGTGTCCCTGTTTGGGCATGGGTGCTGGGGTTCTGGGTCACCATCATCTATGGCCTGGCTGTCACTGTCATCGCCTTTGTTATCTTGGTAAGTGACATCTCGCTTCCTTTACTCAGAGATGGTAACTTGGCTTACATCCATGAGGTGCTGCCTCCGGAGATAATTAATATAAGTAATCTCTCAAGCCTTGGCATAAATTCAATGCATAATGAACTATTTAGTCCAAGAATGTAATATAGAATCCAGTACCAGTCAAAAGTTTGGACACACCTACTCATCACACCTACTCACCTACTAATTTTTTATAACTATTTTCTGCATTGTAAAATAATAGTGAAAACATCAAAACTATGAAATAACACATATGGAATCATGTAGTAACCAAAAAAAGTTTTAATCAAATCTAAATATATTTTATATTTGAGATTCTTCAAAGTAGCCACCCTTTGCCTTGATGACAGCTTTGACAAGTCTTGGCATTCTCTCAGCCAGCTTCACCTGGAATGCTTTTCCAACAGTCTTGAAGGAGTTCGCACATATGCTGAGCACTTGCTGGCTGCTTTTCCTTCACTCTGCGGTCCAACTCATCCCAAACCATCTCAATTGGGATGAGGTCGGGTGATTGTGGAGGCCAGGTCATCTGATGCAGCTCTCCATCACTCTCGTTCTTGGTCAAATAGCCCTTACATCGCCCGGAGGTGCGTTTTGGGTCATTGTCCTGTGAATAGTCCCACTAAGCGCAAACCAGATGGGATGGCATATCGCTGCAGAATGCTGTGGTAGCCATGCTGGTTAAATGTGCCTTGAATTCTAAATAAATCACTGACAGTGTCACCAGAAAAGCACCCCCACACCATCACACCTCCTCCTCCATGCTTCACGGTGGGAACCACACATGCAGAGATCCTCCGTTCACATACTCTACGTTTCACAAAGACATGGCGGTTGGAACCAAAATTCGCAAATTTGGACTCATCAGACCAAAGGACAGATTTCCACCGGTCTAATGTCCATTGCTCATGTTTCTTGGCCCGAGCAAATCTCTTCTTCTTATTGGTGTCCTTTAGAAGTGGTTTCTTTGCAGCAATTCGACCATGAAGGCCTGATTCACACAGTCTCCTCTGAACAGATGATGTTGAGATGTGTCTGTTACTTGAACTCTGTGAAGCATTAATTTGGACTGCAATCTGAGGTGCAGTTAACTCTAATGAACTTATCCTCTGCAGCAGAGGTAACTCTTGGTCTTCCTTTCCTGTGGCGGTCCTCATTAGAGCCAGTTTCATCATAGCGCTTGATGGTTTTTGCAACTGCACTTGAAGAAACTTTCAAAGTTCTTGACATTTTCTGAATTGACTGACCTTCATGTCTTAACCTGTTGGGGATGGGGGCGCTGTTTAGACTACTTATGCTAATGTGGCTAATTTTTTAAACGGCTTCCCACAAAATCCTTGATCGTACAATATGCATATTATTATTATTATTGGATAGAAAACAGTCTATAGTTTCTATAGGAGTTGAAATTTTGTCTCTAAGTGGAACAGAGCCCATTCTACAGCAATTTCCCTGACATGGAGTCAGATTTGAGAAATGTTGGCCACTCTTCTGAAGTCATTTAAAAGGGCACTGTCGTTGCTATGACTATACGGACACTTCTTACGTCTTCCCCTGGATGCCTTTACGTGATGACGATTCCAACGGGGTCGATTGCACGTTCACAGGCCCTACAAATGAAAAAACCCTGAAGCTAGTCATTCTTTGGGAGCTGCGTCATGAGCAAAGTGGACACCGGCGCGCACCTGTTCCAAGCGTTAGTTTAGCCTGTTATATTTCTCCGGTCATCTTTTCACTCGTTATAGGAGTTAAAAACATCATAAGGTAGTTAATTTAAAGCGTTTTATAGCAATTTATATCCGTTTAGTGCGATTTTGGGACATTTATTTTTGCAACGATGTGAAAAGTTGGGCACGCTTTTCAGTTCATCCCGAACGCAGTTGACTTTTCCACATGGCAAGAGGACAGCTTTCCACCAAAAGACGATTTCTCCCAAGAAAGGATCCTTTGCCCAAGATACTGATGGAAGAACAGCTCAAGGTAGGACATTTTTATTATGATAAATCGTGTTTCTGTCGAAACATTTTAGTGGCTTAGGACGCCATGTTTTTTGACGTAGCTTCGCTTGGCGCAAACTGTATTGAAAAGTAAGGATAAATTAAAAAATGTAATAACGCAATTGTATTAAGAATTAAATTGTCTATCAATCCCTGTCCACCCTATATTTTTTAGTCACGTTTATGAGTATTTATGTATAAGAGTAGATCACTGTCTAAGTGGCGCAAGGACAAATTCTGACCAGCTGAGTTACATTTCACATTGTCTAACCATGATTTTGGTGGCTAAATATAAACATTTTCGATCAAACTCTATATGGATTGTGTAATATGATGTTACAGGAGTGTCATCTGAAGAATTCTGAGAAGGTTAGTGAAAAAATTAATATATTTTTGGCGATGTTGACGTTATCGCCCACTTTGGCTAGAATCAATGCTGGGCTGCTATGTGCTATGTGCTATGCTAATATAACGATTTATTGTGTTTTCGCTGTAAGACACTTAGAAAATCTGAAATATTGTCTGTATTCACAGGATCTGTGTCTTTCGATTCGTGTATGCTGTGTATTTTTACGAAATGTTTGATGATTAGTAGTTAGGTAAACATGTTGCTCATTGTAATTATTCTAGTCCATTTGTGATGGTGGGTGCAATTGTAAACTATGCCATATACCTGAAATATGCACTTTTTTCTAACAAAACCTATCCCATACCATAAATATGTTATCAGACTGTCATCTAATGAGTTTTTTTGTTGGTTAGGGGCTATAAATATCTTAGTTTAGCCGAATTGGTGATGGCTACTGGTGTTGGTGGACAAATAAAAGATGGTGGATTATGCTAATGTGTTTTTAGGTAATAGATGTACATCTTTACATATTGTGTCTTCCCTGTAAAACATTTTAAAAATCGGAAATGTTGACTGGATTCACAAGATCTGTGTCTTTCATTAGCTGTATTGGACTTTAATGTGTGAAAGTTAAATATTTTAAAAAAATATTTTTTTTGAATTTCGCGGCACTGGTTTTTCAGTGGGGGGGGGGGGGGGGGGGGGGTGCCGCTAGCGCCACGCTGATCCTAGACAGGTTAAAGTAATGATGGACTGTCATTTCTCTTTGCTTATTTGAGCTGTTCTTCCCATAATATGGACTTGGTCTTTTACCAAATAGGGCTATCTTTTGTATACCACACCTACCTTATCACAACACAACTGATTGGCTCAATCACATTAAGAAAGAAAGACATTTCACAAACTTTTAACAAGGCACACCTGTTAATTGAAATGCATTCCAGGTGACTACCTCATGAAGTTGGTTGAGAGAATGCCAAGAGTGTGCAAAGCTGTCATCATGGCAAAGGGTAGCTACTTTGAAGAATCTCCAATGTAAAATATATTTTGATTTATTTAACACTTTTTTGGTTACTGAATGTTTCCATATGTGTTACTTCGTTTGTAGTTTTGATGTATTCACTATTATTGTAGAATGTAGAAAATAAAGGAAAACCCTTGAATGAGTAGGTGTGTCCAAACTTTTGACTGGTACTGTATGTATTGAAAACACAAGTGATACATGGATACAGTTTTATGCAACTACCACTGCATACATATACAGAGCTCACCCTACTCATTTTCCACCTCTTTCTGTGAATTTGATCCTCAGGTCAGACTGAGGAGAGTGAAGTGTTCCCAGAGCGACTACATGAACATCAAACCCAAAGCTCCACTCAGGGGGCCCAGGAAGAAGCAGGGGGTCCAGCATCCAATCCGAATGGGACGATACTGATCAGTCATCCTCAGATCAGTCATTCTCAGACAAAAGCAACACGAGAGTTGAGCCTTTATTAGCCCTTGAGAGCTGACTGGAGAAAAAGACAGTTCTTTATGTAAATACAAAAGCTAGCTCTTCAAATTATGTGGTGTACATCTAATTGTACATCTGATTGCGTGTAAATAAAGATAGAGTTATCTTAGAAATGTTAATCAAATAATTATAGTCTGATGTAATATGATCTTCTGGAAACTATTGAGAATGGAGTCTTGAAGTTGTGGGCAGCATACTATATAAGAAAATATCCCCATGCATACTGTAGAGAACGAACACACACGCCAACACACACAATTTGGTTAAGCATACAGTCACAGGGATATCCTCTCTGATTTGTAGTGGGTGTGTAGTGAAGAGGAAGACCCTAGCTCTGTGGTGAATGGGTCTCACAGGAAACAGTGGTTTCCGAATATGGGGGGACTGAACCACATTTTCACACACTCTCTCTGAGAGCCACTGATTGTCATGTACAGTATATGTATCAAAATAAGGGACCATCTTACATTGAAACTGGCACACTGAATTATAAATCCCTGCTTGTCCTTTTAATGGACTAATTCTTTGTTACTGTACTTAAGTATTTTTCTTTTTATCTAATCAAGCTGGTGATTCAAATCGAGCATTCCCCAGCTACAGGCCTCTCTCAACTCTTTCAGTGTATTGCAATATTTGAGTTTTAACCATTGTTTACAGATTTTTATAGAACAACTTACAACTCATCCTTTGAGGGTTAACTTGAGTAACTCAGCCACAAGTAAACGTTAACATACAAAAAAAAAACTGCTGTAATGACAAAAACAAAAAAACACACCTAGCATCATTTCCTGTCAACTGCTTCCTTGAAGCGTGTGTTTTGTGCCATTTTTACTAGAGTATGCATAAGAGGGACTGCACCTGATGTTGCACACCTTGCAGTTTCTATGTAGATAGGGCAAACGCATTAGAACCAACAGACTATTACATTTTTTATTTAACCTTTATTTAACCAGGAAAAGCCCATTGAGACCCAGAGTCTCTTTCTCAAGGGAGACCTGGCCAAGAAGGCAGCAACAATCAATACATTACATAATTAAAACATACAACAATACAATACAACAACATGATCCAGTCTAAAAAAAGCATTTACACTCCTCTGTAACAGTCTCCCATCAATATTTTAAATTCATTCAGTGGCACTAACATATCTAGATGAAGCATGGATTGTAGACTATTCCATTAGTCTGGTGCACAAGAAGAGAAGGCAGTCTTGCCTAATACTGTGAATGTCCTGGGGACTTCAAGTAGCAACCACCTAGCAGACCGGGTATGGTAACTGCTAGTGGTGAAGGAGACCAGACTACAGAGGTAAAGAGGGAGTTTACCCAAAAGGGCTTTGTAGATGAACACATGCAAATGTATCTTTCTGCGCATATAAAGTGAAGTCCAACCTACCATTTGGTGCAATGTGCAATGGTGGGTGAGTGACTTGGCATTTGTAATAAAGCGCAAGGATGCATGATAAACAGTCCAGTCTCTGTAAGACGGAGGAGGTTGCATGCCTATACAACAAGTCACCATAATCAATTACAGAGAGGGCTGTACAGGCTTTGAGGTGTACAGGTTTCATGTCACAATGAAACAGTAGCTACATACCAAATGGCACCCTTTTCTCTTTATAGTGCACTATTTGTATATTATATATTACATATACTGTATATACAGTGCATTCGTGAAGTATTGAGACCCCTTAACTTTTCCAAATGTTGTTACATTACAGCCTTACTCTAAATGGATTAAATCGTTTTTGTCCCTCCTCATCAATCTACATACTGTAATGACAAAGCCGAAACACGTAATGACAAAGCCGAAACACTGAAAATCAGATCAAATCAAATTTTATTTGTCACATATACGTGTTTAGCAGATGTTATTGCGGGTGTAGCAAAATGCTTGTGTTTCTAGCTCTAACAGTGCAGTAATATCTAACAGTAATATCTAAAAATTTCACAACAATACACACAAATCTAAAGTAAAAGAATCGAATAAAAATATATAAATATTTGGGCGAGTAATTTCAGAACGGCAAAGACTAAGATACAGTAGAATAGGATAGAATACAGTATATACATATATGAGTAATGCAAAACATGCAAACATTATTCAAGTGGCCAGAGATTCCATGTCTATGTATATAAGGCAGCAGCCTCTAATGTGTTAGTGGTGGCTATGTAACAGTATTTAACTGCCTGATGGCCTTGAGATAGATGCTGTTTTTCAGTCTCTCGGCCCCAGCTTGTACCGACCTCACCTTCTGGATGATAGCGGGGTGCCCGGGGAGGCGTTGTGCAGACCGCACCACCCTCTGGAGAGCCCTGCGGTTGCGGGCTGTGCAGTTGCCGTACCAGGCGGTGATACAGCCTGACAGGATTTACATTTAAGTCATTTAGCAGACGCTCTTATCCAGAGCGACTTACAAATTGGAAAGTTCATACATATTCATGCTGATCCCCCCCATGGGGAATGAACCCACAACCCTGGCGTTGCAAGCGCCATGCTCTACCAACTGAGCCACACGGGACCACAATTGTCCATCTGTAAAGGTTTGTGAGGGTTTTGGGTTTTGGGTGCCAAGACAAATTGATTCAGCCTCCTGAGGTTGAAGAGGCGCTATTGCGCCTTCTTCACCACACTGTCTTTGTGGATGGACCATTTCAGTTTGTCAGTTATGTGTACGACGAGGAACTTGAAGCTTTCCACCTTCTCCACTGCGGTTCTGTTGATGTGGATAGGGGGTAGTCCCTCTTCTATTTCCTGAAGTCCACAATCAGCTCCTTTGTTTTGTTGACATTGGGTGAGAGGTTGTTTTCCTGACACCACACTCCCACCTCCTTCCTGTAGGCTGTCTCGCCATTGTTGGTATTCAGGCCTACTACTGTTGTGTCGTCTGCAACTTGATGATTGAGTTGGAGATGTGCGTGGCCACGCAGTCATGGGTGAACAGGGAGTACAGGAGGGGGCTGAGCACACATCCTTGTGAGACCCCAGTGTTGAGTATCAGCAAAGTGGAGGTGTTTTTTTTTAGGGGCAGAACAACAGATTTTTACCTTGTAGACTGAAGGAGGATGGACTTTGCTATAAAAGGCTGTGGCTCAAACCAGCTAATTGAGTTCTCCGTGATCACCTCCAGGGTTGATTACCGACCAGCTCCATTACTGCAGTAATTAAATAATAAAGTTCGATTGTTTAAAAAAAATCTAAGTCTCTCCTTTTGATTACAATAATTCCACAACTCTATCTTCACCACCTGGGGGTGGCCCGTCAGAAAGTCCAGGATCCAGTTGTACAGGGCGGGGTTCAGACCTAGGGCATCAAGCTTAATGATGAGCTTGAAGGGTACTATGGTGTTGAATGCTGAGCTATAGTCAATGAACAGCATTCTTACATAAATATTCGTCTTGTCCAGAAGAGATAGGGCAGTGTGCAGTGCAATGTCAATTGCATCGCCTGTGGATCTATTGGGGCGGTAAGCAAATTGAAGTGGGTCTAGGGTGTCGTGTAAGGTAGAGGTGATATGATCCTTAACTAGCCTCTCAAAGCACTTCATGATGACAGAAGTGAGTGCTAGGGGGCAATAGTCATTTCGCTCAGTTACCTTTGCTTTCTTGGGTACAGGGACAATGGTGGACATCTTGAAGCATGTGGGGCCAGTAGACTGGGATAGGGAGAGATGTAATATGTCCGTAAACACTACAGACAGCTTGTCTGCGCATGCTCTGAGCGGCTGGGGATGCCGTCTGGGCCGGCAGCCTTGCAAGGGTTAACACGCTGTTGTGGAAATTCTTACACAGGGACACTCGAAGTCAATCTTAAATGAATCCTTGTTTATTGTCAGCACGCGGAAGAGGTTCCAACCAACTCAATGCACCATACTACAGTACACATGTTAACCAGGAGCTCTTCTTCGGCAGACCCAGCAGTTGTCTTATATACGGCTATACACAGATAAGTTATATTTACATGATTTAGCATAATGAATTAATCATTACCGTTTTGTTTCATTCATGTGACCGACCAATACAGTTTCATAACATGTGACAGACCAACACCTCACGAGGCTTCTCATCTCTAAGCTGAGACCTTGAAACTGAGATATCTTTTGTTTGTTCTCAAAACAAGGTCTGGGCGTACTGCCAAATCAAATCAAATGTAATTTGTCACATACACATGGTTAGCAGATATTAATGCGAGTGTAGCGAAATGCTTGTGCTTCTAGTTCTGACCATGCAGTAATATCTAACAAGTAATTTAACAATTTCACAACAACTACCTGTCACGTTCCTGACCTGTTTTCTCTTGTTTTGTATGTGTTTATTGGTCAGGGCGTGAGTTTTGGGTGGGCAGTCTATGTTTTCTATTTCTATGTTGGGATTTTGGTGTTCGGCCTGGTATGATTCTCAATCAGAGACAGGTGTCTATCGTTGTCCCTGATTGAGAATCATACTAAGGCAGCCTGGGTTTCACTTGTGTTTTGTGGGTGTTTGTTCCTGTGGAGGTTTTGTTGCCACACAGGACGGTTTCGGTTTTGTCACGTTGGTTGTTTTTGTATTTTGAATTGTTTTGTTGACTTTCATTAAAAGAATGAACACTAACCACTCTGCGTTTTGGTCCACACCTTCTGTCAGCGAGGACAGCCGTAACACTACCTTATACACACAAGTGTAAAGGAATTAATAAGAATATGTACATAAAAATATACATGGATGAGCGATGGCATAGGCATAGGCAAGATGCAGCAGATGGTATAGAGTACAGTATATACATATGAGATGAGTAGTGTAGGGTATGTAAACATGATATAAAGTGGAATAGTTTAAAGTGACTAGTGATACATTTATTACATCCAATTTTTTATTATTAAAGTGGCTAGAGATTGAGTCAGTATGTTGGTAGCAGCCACTCAATGTTAGTGATGGCTGTTTAACAGTCTGATGACCTTGAGATAGAAGCTGTTTTTCAGTCTCTCGGTCCCAGCTTTGATGCACCTGTACTGACCTCGCCTTCTGGATGATAGCGGGGTGAACAGGCAGTGGCTCGGGTGGTTGTTGTCCTTGATGATCTTTTTGGCCTTCCTGTGACATCGGGTGGTGTAGGTGTCCTGGAGAGCAGGTAGTTTGCCCCCGGTGATGCGTTGTGCAGACCTCACTACCCTCTGAAGAGCCTTACGGTTGTGGGCGGAGCAGTTGCCGTACCAGGCGGTGATATAGCCCGACAGGATGCTCTCGATAGTACCTCTGTAAAAGTTTGTGAGTGTTTTTGGTGACAAGCCGAATTGCTTCAGCCTCCTGTGGTTGAAGAGGCACTGTTGTGCCTTCTTCACCACGCTGTCTGTGTGGGTGGACCATTTCAGTTTGTCTGTGATGTCTACAACTTCCTTCAGAAGTTGGAGTAGCAGTGGTTGAGTGTTTTAGCAGCACAAGTACTACAGTCAATGTGTTGATAGAGCATCGGTAGCGTTTTCTAAATTTTGCTAATACGGTCGGCATTTGATTGTGAGGTATTCTAGGTCGGGTGAACAAAAGGACTTGAGTTCCAGTATGTTATCACAATCACACCATGAGTCGTTAATCATAAAACATTCACCCCTGCCCTTCGTCCTCCCGGAGAGATATTTATTCCTTTCTGCGTGATGAACTGATAACCCAACTGGCTGGACGGACTCAGACAGTATATCCCGAGAGAGCTATTTTTCCGTGAAACAGAGTATGTTATAATCCCTGATGTCTCTTCGGAAAGAAATCTTCACCCTGAGCTTGTCAACTTTATTATCCAGAGACTGAACTTTAGCAAGTAATATACTTGGAAGTCAGACTAGAAGACCACTCCGAGTACATCTCCTCCGCCGGCGGTGTTTTGGATCGGCCTCTGGAATCAGTTCAATTGCCCTGGGGAGTACGCACAAAGGATCCAATTCGGGAAAGTCGTAATGGTCGTAGGGCTGGTGAGTTATCGGCACTCTGATATCCAGTAGTTCTTCCCAGCTGTATGTATTAACACAAAAGAATCTGGTCTAATAATGTAAGAAATAAGACATAAAAAACAAAATACTGCAAAGTTTCCTAAGAGCTATAAGCACGGCAGCCCTCTCTGTCAGTGCCATTTTCATCAGTATTTTTACATAAGTATTCAGACCCTTTACTCAGTACTTATTAAAGCACCTTTGGCAGCGATTACAGCCTCGAGTTTTCTTGGGTATGACGCTACAAGCTTGACACACCTGTATTTGGGGAGTTTCTCCCATTCTTCTCTGCAGATCCTCTCAAGCTCTGTCAGATTGGATGGGGAGCGTTGTTGCACAGCTATTTTCAGGTCTCTCCACGGCTGTTCGATCAGGTACAAGTCCGGGCTCTGGCTGGGCCACTCACGGACATTCAGAGCCACTCCTGCATTGTCTTGGCTGTGTGCTTAGGGTCGTTGTCCTGTTGGAAGTTTAAGCTTCACCCCAGTCTGAGGTCCTGAGCACTCTGGAGCAGGTTTCTATTAAGGATCCCTCAGTACTTTGCTCCATTCATCTTTCCCTCGATCCTGGCTAGTCTCCCAGTCCCTGCCGCTGAAAAACATCCCCACAGCATGATGCTGCCACCACGCTTCACTGTAGGGATGGTGCCAGGTTTCCTCCAGACGTGACGCTTGGCATTCAGGCCAAAGAGTTCCATATTGGTTTCATCAGACCAGAGAAACTTGTTTCTCATGGTCAGAGTTCTTTAGCTGCCTTTTGGTAAACTCAAGAGTTGGCTGTCATTTGCCTTTTACTGAGGTGAGGCTTCCACCTGGCCACTCTACCATAAAGGTCTGACTGGTGAAGTGCTGCAGAGATGGTTGTACTTCTGGAAGGTTCTCCCATCTCCACAGAGGAACTCTGGAGCTCTCTCAGAGTACAGAGTAACCATCGGTTTCTTGTTCACCTCCCTGACCAAGGCCCTTCTCCCCTGATTGCTCAGTTTGGCCGGGCGGCCAGCTCTAGGAAGCTTGGTGGTTCCAAACTTCTTCCATTTATGGGGTATTGTGTGTAGATTGAGGAAAATGTTTAATTTAATCCATTTTAGAAAAAGGCTGTAATGTAAAAAATGTGGAAAATGTCAAGGGGTCTGAATACTTTCCGAATGCACTGTAGGGAATAGGGTACAATTTGGGACAGATTCTATACATCTCAACCATTTTTGTCAGCAAGTCTACATATGCACAATGGCAGATTAAGAAATCATGGAAAATAGTAACCAGATATGTGACAAACATTGTGAAAACCTTTGATAGTTTCTCCAATAAATTAATTGAATTTTTAAAAACAGATTTTAAGGGATTCCTGTTACTATTACATTTTATTTTAGTTACAGGCATGAATATAGGCCACTTAGTTATCACATCAGTACCCAACTCTACTAAATGACATGGCAATAATTTGTTTCACTCTTGGCAAGGCCACCAATTCATCACATCAGTATTGTTCTCAAGAGCCAACATATTATATGTGACTAGTGCCCTGTTTTTGTTAATCATGTCACATGACCTGGATTTTAACTTTTATTTTAAGCCTTTTCCAGAAATGAGAATTAGACCGAAAATGAATTTTAGAATAACGTAACAAAATGTGGAAAAAGTTAAGGGGTCTGAATACACTGTATGTATTTATACACAGTACCTGCCAAAAGTTTGGACACACCTACGCATTCAAGGGTTTTTCTTTATTTTTATTATTTTCTACATTGTACAATAATAGTGAAGACATCAAAACTATGAAGTAACACATATGGAATCATGTAGTAATCAAAGAAAACATATTTTGTATTTGAGATTCTTCAAAGTAGCCACCCTTTACCTTGACAGCTTTGCACACTCTTGGCATTCTCTCAACCAGCTTCATGTGGTAGTCACCTGGAATGCATTTCAATGATTTTAAGAAGACACACCTTAAGAAGGTGACTAGCATAGCCTAGCCTAAAGCCACAGGGATATCATATAATAAAATGTTCATGAAATCACAAGTCCAAGACACCAAATGAAAGATACACATCTTGTGAATAAAGCCATCATTTCTGATTTTCTAAATGTTTTACAGGGAAGACAAAATATGTAAATCTATTAGCTAACCACGTTAGCAAAAGACACCACTTCCATACTCCACCATTTTCTTACTGCATCAGTAGCTATCACAAATTCGACCAAATAAAGATATAAATAGCCACTAACCAAGAAACAACCTCATCAGATGACAGTCTGATAACATATTTATTGTATAGCATAGGTTTTGTTAGAAAAATGTGCATATTTCAGGTATAAATCATAGTTTACCATTGCAGCCCCATCACAACTCTCACTAAAATGACTAGAATAACTACAGAGACCATCGTGTATTAGCTAATTACTCAACATAAAACATTTCTTAAAAATACACAGCGTGCAGCAGATGAAAGACACAGATCTTGTGAATCAAGACAATATTTCAGATTTTCTAAGTGTTTCACAGCGAAAACACAATATAGCGTTATATTAGCTTAGCACAATAGCGAACATTACACGCTATGATGAAACTGGCTCTTATGAGGAACGCCACAGGAAAGGAAGACCAAGAGTTACTGCATTACACGAACGTTTCTTCAAGTGCAGTCGTAAAAACCATCAAGCGCTATGATGAAACTGGCTCTTATGAGGAACGCCACAGGAAAGGAAGACCAAGAGTTACTGCATTACACGAACGTTTCTTCAAGTGCAGTCGTAAAAACCATCAAGCGCTATGATGAAACTGGCTCTTATGAGGAACGCCACAGGAAAGGAAGACCAAGAGTTACTGCTGCAGAGGATACGTTCATTAGAGTTAACTGCACCTCAGATTGCAACCCAAATAAATGCTTTACAGAGTTCAAAGTAACAGACACATCTCAACATAAACTATCCCAAGTAGACAGCGTGAATCAGGTCTTCGTGGTTGAATTGCTGCAAAGAAACCACTACTAAAGGACACCAATAATAAGAGACTTGATTGGGCAGAGAAACTCAAGCAATGGACATTAGACTGGTGGAAATCTGTCCTTTGGTCTGATGAGTCCAAATTTGAGATTTTTGGCTCCAACTGCCGTGTCTTTGAGGCGCAGAGTAGGTGAACGGATCATCTCCGCATGTGTGATTCCCACCATGAAGCATGGAGGAGTTGTGATGGTGTGGGGGTGCTTTGCTGGTGACACTGTCAGTGATTTATTTAGAATTCAAGGCACACTTACCCAGCACGGCTACCATAGCATTCTGCAGCAATACGCCATCCCATCTGGTTTGTGCTTAGTGGGACTATCATTTGTTTTTCAACAGGACAATGATCCAAAACACACCTCCAGGCTGTGCAAGGGCGTGACGGAATGCTGCGTCAGATGACCTGGCCTCCACAATCATCCGACCTCAACCCAATTGAGATGGCTTGGGATCAGTTGGACCACAGAGTGAAGGAAAAGCAGCCAACAAGTACTCAGCATATGTGGGAACTCCTTCAAGACTGCTGGAAAAGCATTCCTCATGAAGCTGGTTGAGAGAATGCCAAGAGTGTGCAAAGCTGCCATCAAGGCAAAGGGTGGCTACTTTGAAGAATCTCAAATATAAAATATATTTGGATTTTTTAAACACTTTTTTGGTTACTACATGATTCCATATGTATTAATTCATTGTTTTGATGTATTCACTATTATTCTACAGAACTATTATTCAATTATTCTACATAAGAACATTTTAAAAATAAAGAAAAGGCCTGGAATGAGTAGGTGTCCAAACTTTTGACTGGTACTGTATATAGTGGAAGACTGCTTCTATGACATTCTATTTTCAGTTTAAGTGACAGTCATGATTATAAGGCAATTTTTATTATAACATCAGTTCGCATAACTACCTCTACTCAACACATTTCAATGGCATCAATCTGAACAATTTCAGGCCCAATCCCAAATCAACCCCTAGACCCTCACCCTATGCACTTGAGATCTAAGAGGATTTAACGGGTGTAAGCAATTTGGTAATTCATTTCAACTGGCCCTCTGGTAGGCTAGGTTGAAGTTTCACGTTATTCCTTAAACCCATCAAATCATATCCAATCTCCACAGGGTGTAAGGTCTAGGGGTCCATTTAGGATTGGGCCTCACTTTTGGCAAGGCCACAGATTCATCTCAAGTGACAACTTATTCTAAACGAGACACACAAACCCAGTAGAAACATGGCTCTCTGTCTCAATAGTCTAGAGTAGCTTCTTCTCCTCATCTCCTTTCCTTCATCTGCACTGATTGGGCTGGTCAGTTCTTGCAGATCAGTGCAGATGAAGGAGGGGAGGTGAGGATATGAATTTAGACTATTTAGGAATAACCCATGCAAGGTATTAAGATGTTTAAAGTTATGTTATTTAACTTTAAAGTTACTTCAACAGGATTTAACTTACTTAAACTGGAACATTTACGCTCCAACACAGATTAACTCACAAATATGAGGAGCAATGACACAGATGGGAGTTGGTTCCCATTTACTTTTTAGTTAAATAGTGAGACATTATGCAGTTAACTGTATAGTCCAGACACTCACACAGAGATATTTTCGACAACAGTCCTCATGTAGTCAATTCAGTATACCAGCAGTTCCTGTGCAACGAATGACAGGACCGAAACAGGACCGGATCGTGACAAGACTGACCACAGAACCAGGCCTAGGTTCTCTTGACTGAATGAGCCATGTCCCCCCTCTCTCCATGTCCGTCTGTCTGTCATTTGATCGACTTTAGCAGGTCTCTCCTGTTCTGGAAAGATCCGTGTTCTGCGGAGCTCTGTTCTCTCCTCCTCGGACAGATAGTCCAGCTCGTGCTCCGACACCTAGCAATGGAGAGGGACGGGAAATAATGTATTTAGAAACGAGGGATGGGTAAAAGTGGGGGTACCTAGTAGGGGGCCTTGAAGTCAAGTCAAGTTCAAGATGGGCTCTGCAACATTATTTTAGTGTATTACAATGTCTCTCAAATGTACAAAGTTAAGAGTCATAAATAAGAATGCTAAACATGGCTCACATTTCACCTTATCAAAATAGGATGGCACATTTTCAGAAAAAAAATGGAAGAGTTTTAATCAGAAGACCATATCAAGTCAATCTTTATCAGGGACATTTGAGGGACATTTGTTTGTTAATAATAAAATACAAACAAGAGACAGTTAAGACACAATCACATTAGTGAGAGCTTAAAACAAGAGGCTACAACATTAGGGTGCAAGACTCACCACGACTGGGGTGTATCCTAGGATCGCCAAATGATGCATCTTGATAGCCTGGTTGCCATGGGGACGGGAGCTACCATAACAGAAAGAGATCGGGGGTACGCAGAATACTGCAATTCTACATCAGGGGGAGAGAATACAAGAATAGTTTGATCCTAATTTGGATAACATTAATATGACTGAAACAGTGATTGAATGCGTTTGAGTGGGAGCGACTACACCCTCAGATCTAATTCAGATTAACTGAATCGTATATTCCTGTAAATCTAACAGATGGTATTTGTTTCTTTCAAATACTTTAGCTCAATTGACTGAGCTTTCCTAGAGCCATGATATCAATGAAATAGTGAAGAAAGCAGGTACCATCGCACTCAATCTAAAATTTGAATAGTGTTTGTTTGGTGCATAAAGACAAACGAACAAGAGTCCCCCCAAAAAATCACACTTAATATTTTGGGACCAATTGGAATAGTCCCAAAGTGCAAAACAACCCTGTCCATATGACACGTCACATGGCTCGACATTAACGCTTGTCCTCGTCAGGGACGATAAAAAAAATATAAAAAATTTTATTTTTTCAAAGACCAAGAATATAGATTTAAATTGTCCGAATGGACAAGGGAAAAAAAATATCACACAAAAATCACAACATCAAACAATTACTCCGCTCAGAATTGGATCAGAGGCCAACATTGTATTATTCAAATCTATTGATCATATACATAAATAAAAGCCTACATGTCAATGTGTAGGTGACATGCATATTGGCTACAGCCTCATGTCCAAACCAATGCTGACGAGGAAGGCGCCAGAAAATGTAGCCAAACTTTAATGATACTTATATAAATATCGGCTAAACGCCAGTTATGTTTGACAAATATAGGCCTAATAAAGGATAATTAACATTAACGTCTAAAGCTTGATTATGTCGAATTACTCAAGGCACTGTTTGTTCAGATCAAATGGTCACAAGACCGGTGAGAGTGAAGGATAGTGCCTGTTGCGCACCACACATCACCCACCTTGCATCTGAGCGGAGGTTATGAAACTATTTAACCATAAACTTCATTGTATAAAACCGAGACGTTTTATGTCATTTTATGAAGCATGTCTTACGTTGTTTCAAAGAAGCCTTGCTAAAATACGACCATAGAAAGAGGGAATTCTTTTATAGCCTAAATACTTAATACTTAATATGTAATTGAAACCAGCATTATTCTCACAATAAATATCTCTCATATTTTATAGCCTAAATACTTAATATGTCATTGAAACCAGCATTATTCTCACATTCTATTGGTTTTCAAATCAATGTTATTATACTGTCCAGCAGCTATAGGCATAATCTTCGTCACATGAGTAACACATGCTAGTTGATGGATCTTTAGATCTCCATTTTCTTAATTTCTGTCACACGCTTTTGAGAATGGTGTTTTCACGCTAATTGCATTTTGGAACATTCGCACGTAGCCGACAGCCATGTGTGCATTGTTGAGTTTATACTGTATTATGAAGAAATAAAACTTTATCAAAATGTAAAGCTAAATGGTCTGATCTGTTGTATCAGCCTCATTGCCTTAAAAAAAAAATGATGTGCAGTGGTTGTATGAATTTTGGATCTGTCCTCCCAGAACACAATATTTTCAAATCAAATCAAATTGTATTTGTCACATGCGCCAAATACAACAGATGTAGACCTTACTGTGAAATGTTTACTTACAAGCCCTTAACCAAAAACGCAGTTCAAGAAATAGATTTAAGAAAATATTTACTAAATAGACTAAAGTAAAAATAAATAAATAATGTAAAACAATAATATAACAATAACGAAGCTATATACAGGGGTACCGAGTCAATGTGCAGGCATACAGTTTAGTCGAGGTAATTTGTACATGTAGGTTGGGGTAAAGTGACTATTCATAGATAATAATCCGTGAGTAGCTGCAGTGTAAAAACAAACAAAGGGGGGGGGGGGGGGGGGGGGCAATATAAATTGTCCGGGTGGCCATTTGATTAACTGTTCAGCAGTCTTATGGCTTGGGGGTAGAAGCAATATTAGCCACTGTCAATGTAACATACCGAAACAAAATGAACTATGCAAGACTTAGTATGCAAAACTAACTGTGCAAGAAATGTTCTTGTATATTGGAGTAGGATTTTCTTGTACATTGCACATTGGAGTAGGATTATATTTCATTGACAGTCACGACCCGTACTCTACACAAACCAGTGCGGCATAACCAATCAGAGCTGCAGTAGGCCTATTTGCAAATAGCCATTGTCATATATGGATCTGTGCCATTCACTTTGAACTGGACTGTGTTTACAGCATGAGCGTTAGCAAGTAGATGCGCTTGTTTTGAGATCAAAGCGAAAGTTGCATGTAGCCACCTGTGCACATTTGTTCATATTCTTTTTTAGTTAGTGAGTTATTAGCCCAGTTATAGCTCATTTCTGGTGTTGGATTCAGGGTAAACTTTGAACATTGTTATACGCATTAGCATAGTATATAAAGGAGACTGGTTTTTATGCCAGAGGTTAATGGTTCTCTGTAAAAAGACAGATGGCTTTGGAATGTGTTTGGTGGACGGGAGGAGGTCACAGGATTGCAATAGGCGAAGCGGATGGACATCTGTGGATTAGGCGAAGGATGGGTTGAGGTCAGGTCAGATCCCCTGAAGGGAGAAATTATGGTTTATTATCCTATTACCCTCTTCCTGTCAAACCATAAGATGTAAGATTGGAGAGAAGGAGGGGTGCCTAAAGTGGAGTATATATACTTGTAGTGGTGGGAACATGTCTTTGTCTGAATACAGCTGTGTCGACCCTTTGGGAAGAAATACACTTGGTTAAGCTTCTCTCGTGTCCGTGAGTTATTTAATCTGAAAAATTAGAACCTAACACTAGTCAACAATGGGTGAGTGGTTGTGTCCTACAAGAGCACAAAATGTGTGCATTTCTAGCCATCTTTGAAAAACGAGTAAGGTAAACAACTTTTTTTGTCTTAAAGGGGCAGTGTTGTAGTCAACAGGCAACGGGTAGCATAATTTGTCTGATTCTCTGTAATAATGGTACGGGAATAATAATGCATTTTATTTTGAAAAGTGGTTTCTTGCATCAAACAACAACATTCAGTCACCTCCTTGTCTGAAGGACTGGTGGATAAACAGGTTAATGTCAAGCCCTGCATGTTTTTTCCCCAAAAGTCTCATGGAATGTAGGCCTACAATGAACACCACACATTGGATGCTACTGTAAGCTGAATGATAGAACAGCTATTTCCATAATAAAACGTTTTGGGATGCATTTTTCTCCATAGTTTTTGATGGTAGGCCACTCTGGCAGACCTACATTTTGATCAAATATTAGTCTACTTGGCCGGGTACAGCCTGTGGTCACAGTAAACGCGCGCCGTAGGTTGCACAGAATTTTCACAACCTTCAAGTTTGCGCTCAGCAGACCTGAAATTTGCTCAGTGCCTAAAATAATTTAGAGGGAACATTGGGACCAAGCTAACAGTGAGGTCCTATTTACCTATGAAGTATAGGTCTTTGACCATCACACCCTCCTGTAGCAGCACTCCTGGGTGATGCTCTGCAGGGTCATAGACAGCCCTGGGTTAATGGACACGTCGTTAGGGGCTGGAGAGCCCAGTGCCTCGGGAGGGACGGTCAGGGGCTTAGGGAGAGAAGGTCGGTTCAGCCTGAGACAGAGGTCCACTATATGCAGCTTTTTTCCCCATCCCCTTCTGCAGCCACCCACCTGTACGGACATGGAGGACAAGGGGTCAGCTGGTTGGATAGGTTTAAGTAAGATGGTAATCGCATCCTCTTGCCTTCTTATTGGCTGGGTAGAAATATTGCCAAATTGCTTACACCCATTTCACTTCTTACAGGAGTAAGGGAGTAAGGGGTAGGGGATAGCAGTTCGATTTGGAATTCAGCATATCTGTATTATAATAATGTATAATAGATGTATAATAATGTTTAATAATGATGTATAAGAATTTTTTCTAAATCTAATTATTTGAAAATCTAATCAGATATGAGTATCTTAATTTAGGCTGACAATGCCTGTATCTTAATTTAGGCTGACAGTGCCTGCCCTCTGGCACTGATCTCCTCCAGTGTCTCCTGCTGCAGCAGCTGTTCCAGTGGGGTGGTGTGGAAGTGGCCCAGCAGACTCAGGCAGTAGAACACCTTCAGCAGCTCGCAGGCAGCCATCTTGGGCAGGTAGGACACCAACACGTGGGTCACGCCCACCAGGAACCTATGGCCAGGGAGAAACCAGTCAGGTCAAGAGAAACATATAGAGTTAGGTTGCATTCAGCGGGATAGCGTCTGTGCCACCAGTAAGTACAGATAGTAACGTTAGTATAAATCCCCCCGCACAGTCCCCACAGCCGGACAACTTTCTCATGGCTTCTGGAGGGAAATGCTGTAGGAATGCTCAACTGGTGTCGCTCATTCAGCCGACAGAAACTTTCAACTGGTTTTCCCCATTAAGTAGCGAGTCGGAGTCTGAGGCCGAGTCTTCTCGTCTCTACTCCTCCCGTTATGGGGTCTGAGACGCCGAAGGCTCCCACCATTAGCTCTGACAAATTGAAAACCCTAGTCATTGGCGACTCCATTACCCGCAGTATTAGACTTAAAACGAATCACCCAGCGATCATACACTGTTTACCAGGGGGCAGGGCGACCGACGTTAAGGCTAATCTGAAGATGGTGCTGGCTAAAGCTAAAACTGGCGAGTGTAGAGAGTATAGAGATATTGTTATCCACGTCGGCACCAACGATGTTAGGATGAAACAGTCAGAGGTCACCAAGCACAACATAGCTTCAGCATGTAAATCAGCTAGAAAGATGTGTCGGCATTGAGTAATTGTCTCTGGCCCCCTCCCAGTTAGGGGGAGTGACGAGCTCTACAGCAGAGTCTCACAACTCAATCGCTGGTTGAAAACTGTTTTCTGCCCCTCCCAAAAGATAGAATTTGTAGATAATTGGCCCTCTTTCTGGGACTCACCCACAAACAGGACCAAGCCTGACCTACTGAGGAGTGACGGACTCCATCCTAGCTGGAGGGGTGCTCTAATCTTATCTACCAACATAGACAGGGCTCTAACTCCTCTAGCTCCACAATGAAATAGGGTGCAGGCCAGGCAGCAGGCTGTTAGCCAAACCTGCCAGCTTAGTGGAGTCTGCCACTAGCATAGTCAGTGTAGTCAGCTCAGTCATCCCCATTGAGACTGTGTCTGTGCCTCGACCTAGGTTGGGCAAAACTAAACATGGCGGTGTTCGCCTTAGCAATCTCATTAGGATAAAGACCACCTCCATTCCTGCCATTATTGAAAGAGATCGTGATACCTCACATTTCAAAATAGGGTTACTTAATGTTAGATCCCTCACTTCAAAGGCAGTTATAGTCAACGAACTAATCACGGATCATAATCTTGATGTGATTGGCCTGACTGAAACATGTCTTAAGCCTGATGAATTTACTGTGTTAAATGAGGCCTCACCTCCTGGTTACACTAGTGACCATATCCCCCGTGCATCACGTAAAGGCGGAGGTGTTGCTAACATTTACGATAGCAAATTTCAATTTACAAAAAAAAAAAATACGTTTTCGTCTTTTGAGCTTCTAGTCATGAAATCTATGCAGCCTACTCAATCACTTTATATAGCTACTGTTTACAGGCCTCCTGGGCCATATACAGCGTTCCTCTCTGAGTTCCCTGAATTCCTATCGGACCTTGTAGTCATAGCAGATCATATTCTAATTTTTGGTGATTTTAATATTCATATGGAGAAGTCCACAGACACACTCCAAAAGGCTTCCGGAGCCATCATCGACTCAGTGGGTTTTGTCCAACATGTCTCTGGACCTACTCACTGCCACACAGTCATACTCTGGACCTAGTTTTGTCCCATGGAATAAATGTTGTAGATCTTAATGTTTTTCCTCATAATCCTGGACTATCGGACCACCATTTTATTACGTTTGCAATCGCAACAAATAATCTGCTCAGACCCCAACCAAGGAGCATCAAAAGTCGTGCTATAAATTCTCAGACAACACAAAAATTCCTTGATGCCCTTCCAGACTCCTTCTGCCTACCCAAGGACGTCAGAGGACAAAAATCAGTTAACCACCTAACTGAGGAACTCAATTTAACCTTGCGCAATACCCTAGATGCAGTTGCACCCCTAAAAACGAAAAACAATTGCCATAAGACACTAGCTCCCTGGTATACAGAAAATACCCGAGCTCTGAAGCAAGCTTCCAGAAAATTGGAACGGAAATGGCGCCACACCAAACTGGAAGTCTTCCGACTAACCTATAAAGACAGTACCGTGCAGTATCGAAGAGCCCTCACTGCTGCTCGATCATCCTACTTTTCCAACTTAATTGAGGAAAATAAGAACAATCCAAAATTTATTTTTGATACTGTTGCAAAGCTAACTAAAAAGCAGCATTCCCCAAGAGAGGATGGCTTTCACTTCAGCAGTAATAAATTCATGAACTTCTTTGAGGAAAAGATCATGATCATTAGAAAGCAAATTTCGGACTCCTCTTTAAATCTGCGTATTCCTCCAGGGCTTAGCTGTCCTGGATCTGCACAGCTCTGCCAGGGCCTGGGATCGGGAGAGACACTTAATTGTTTTAGTACTATATCTCTTGACACAATGATGAAAATAATCATGGCCTCTAAACCTTCAAGATGCATACTGGATCCTATTCCAACTAAACTACTGAAAGAGCTGCTTCATGTGCTTGGCCCTCCTATGTTGAACATAATAAACGGCTCTCTATCCACCGGATGTGTACCAAACTCACTAAAAGTGGCAGTAATAAAGCCTCTCTTGAAAAAGCCAAACCTTGACCCGGAAAATATAAAAAACTATCGGCCTATATCGAATCTTCCATTCCTCTCAAAAATTTTAGAAAAAGCTGTTGCGCAGCAACTCACTGCCTTCCTGAAGACAAACAATGTATACGAAACGCTTCAGTCTGGTTTTAGACCCCATCATAGCACTGAGACTGCACTTGTGAAGGTGGTAAATGACCTTTTAATGGCGTCAGACCGAGGCTCTGCATCTGTCCTCGTGCTACTAGACCTTAGTGCTGCCTTTGACACCATCGATCACCACATTCTTTTGGAGAGACTGGAAACCCAAATTGGTCTACACGGACAAGTTCTGGCCTGGTTTAGATCTTATCTGTCGGAAAGATATCAGTTTGTCTCTGTGAATGGTTTGTCCTCTGACAAATCAACTGTACATTTCGGTGTTCCTCAAGGTTCCGTTTTAGGACCACTATTGTTTTCACTATATATTTTACCTCTTGGGGATGTTATTCGAAAACATAATGTTAACCTGTTTGGCTCTGGCGTTTCGCTAGCGGAACTCCTCCCACATTCCACTGAAAAGGCAGAGCGCGAAATTCAAAAGATATTTTTTAGAAATATTTAACTTTCACACATTAACAAGTCCAATACAGCAAATGAAAGATATACATCTTGTGAATCCAGTCAACATGTCCGATTTTTAAAATGTTTTACAGCGAAAACACCACACATATTTATGTTAGCTCACCACCAAATACAAAAAAGGACAGACATTTTTCACAGCACATGTAGGATGCACAAAGCCAACCTAACTAACCAAGAACCAACCAAACTAACCAAGAAACAACTTCATCAGATGACAGTCTTATAACATGTTATACAATAAATCTATGTTTTGTTCGAAAAATGTGCATATTTGAGGTATAAATCAGTTTTACATTTTAGCTACCATCACAGCTACCGTCACAAATAGGACCGAAGCAGCCAGAGTAATTACAGACACCAACGTCAAATACCTAAATACTCATCATAAAACATTTCTGAAAAATCGATGGTGTACAGCAAATTATAGACAAACATCTTGTGAATCCAGCCAATATTTCCGATTTATTAAGTGTTTTACAGCGAAAACACAATATAGCATTATATTAGCTTACTACAATAGCCTACCACACTACCGCATTCATTCATCAAGGCACGTTAGCGATAGCAATAGGCACGTTAGCGATAGCGAATAAACCAGCAAAAGATATATAATTTTTGACTAACCTTGATAAGCTTCATCAGATGACAGTCCTATAACATCAGGTTATACATACACTTATGTTTTGTTCGAAAATGTGCATATTTAGAGCTGAAATCAGTGGTTATACATTGTGCTAACGTAGCATCTTTTTCCCACAACGTCCGGATATTTTTCTGACACGTTTTCTGACACACATATTCTGACCAAATAACTATTCATAAACATAACTAAAAATGTTGTATAGGAAATGATAGATACACTAGTTCTTAATGCAATCAACGACAGATATATGAAATAACATCATAAAATGGGTCCTACTTTTGCTGATCTTCCATCAGAATGTTGTACAAGGGGTCCTTTGTCCAGAACAATCGTTGTTTGGTTTTAGAACGGCCTTTTTCCCTCTCGATTTAGCAAGCACACTTGCCAAGTGGCGCGAATCTCTCCATCGTCAACAAACTCAGAGAATGGAACACGGCAAAACTCCCGAAAAAAATTCAATAATCTGATTAAACTATATTGAAAAAACATACTTTACGCTGATATTGTCACATGTATCAAATAAAATCAAAGCCGGAGATATTAGTCGTCCATAACGACAGCTTATCAGAAGGCAAATCCAGGTCCCTTCTCGCGCTCTCCAGAAAACAGGAAACTGGTGACACGTCATGCCAAAAGCTATTATTCGACCCCAGATCAAGTTACACACACAATTTCTTCTCTCACTGCTTGTCGACATCTAGTGGAAGACGTATGAAGTGCATCTAAACTAATAAATATCAAGGACTTTAATAGGCAGGCCCTAGAACAGTGCATCGATTTCAGATTTTCCACTTCCTGTTAGGAAGTTTGCTGCAAAAGGAGTTCTGTTTTACTCACAGATATAATTCAAACCGTTTTAGAAACTAGAGAGTGTTTTCTATCTAATAGTAATAATAATAATATGCATATTGTACGAGCACGAATTGAGTACGAGGCCGTTTAAATTGGGCACGATTTTCCCCCAAAGTGAAAACAGCGCCCTCTGTCCTCAACAGGTTAACTTTCACTGCTATGCGGATGACACACAGCTGTACATTTCAATGAAACATGGCGAAGCCCCAAAATTGCCCTCGCTAGAAGCCTGTGTTTCAGACATAAGGAAGTGGATGGCTGAAAACTTTCTACTTTTAAACTCGGACAAAACAGAGATGCTTGTTCTAGGTCCCAAGAAACAAAGAGATCTTCTGTTAAATCTGACAATTAATCTTGATGGCTGTAAAGTCGTCTCAAATAAAACTGTGAAGGACCTCGGCGTTACTCTTGGCCCTGATCTCTCTTTTGACGAACATATCAAGACTGTTTCAAGGACAGCTTTTTTCCATCTACGTAACATTGCAAAAAGCAGACATTTTCTGTCCAAAAAATGATGCAGAAAAATTAATCCACGCATTTTTTACTTCTAGGTTAGACTACTGCAATGCTCTACTTTCCGGCTACCCGGATAAAGCACTAAATAAACTTCAGTTAGTGCTAAATACGGCTGCTAGAATCCTGACTAGAACCAAGAAATTTGATCATATTACTCCAGTGCTAGCTTCCCTACACTGGCTTCCTGTTAAGGCAAGGGCTGATTTCAAGGTTTTACTGTTAACCTATAAAGTGTTACATGGGCTTGCTCCTACCTATCTTTCCGAGTTGATCCTGCCATACATACCTACACGTACGCTACGGTCACAAGACGCAGGCCTCCTAATTGTCCCTAGAATTTCTAAGCAAACAGCTGGAGGCAGGGCTTTCTCCTATAGATCTCCATTTTTATGGAACGGTCTGCCTACCCATGTGAGAGACGCAGACTCAGTCTCAACCTTTAAGTCTTTACTGAAGACTTATCTCTTCAGTAGGTCATATGATTGAGTGTAGTCTGGCCCAGGAGTGTGAAGGTGAACGGAAAGGCTCTGGAGCAACGAACCGCCCTTGCTGTCTCTGCCTGGCCGGTTCCCCTCTCTCCACTGGGATTCTCTGCCTCTAACCCTATTACAGGGGCTGAGTCACTGGCTTACTGGTGCTCTTTCATGCCGTCCCTAGGAGGGGTGCGTCACTTGAGTGGGTTGAGTTACTGACGTGATCTTCCTGTCTGGGTTGGCGCCCCCCCTTAGTTTGTGCTGTGGTGGAGATCTTTGTAGGCTATACTCGGCCTTGTCTCAGGATTGTAAGTTGGTGGTTGAAGATATCTCTCTAGTGGTGCCCTCCTGTTTGGCCCTGTCCGGGGGTATCATCGGATGGGGCCACAGTGTCTCCTGAACCCTCCTGTCTCAGCCTCCAGTATTTATGCTGCAGTAGTTTATGTGTCGGGGGGCTAGGGTCAGTTGGTTATATCTGGAGTACTTCTCCTGTCTTATCCAGTGTCCTGTGTGAATTTAAGTATGCTCTCTCTAATTCTCTCCTTCTCTCTTTCTTTCTCTCTCTCTGAGAACCTGAGCCCTAGGACCATACGTCAGGACTACCGGGCATGATGACTCCTTGCTGTCCCCAGTCCACCTGGCCTTGCTGCTGTTCCAGTTTCAACTGTTCTGCCTGCGGTTATGGAACCCCTACCTGTCCCAGAACTGCTGCTTTCAACTCTTAATGATCGGCTATGAAAAGCCAACTGACATTTATTCCTGATTATTATTTGACCATGGTTGTCATTTATGAACATTTTGAAAATCTTGGCTCTCTCTAATTCTCTCCTTCTCTCTTTCTTTCTCTCTCTCGGTGGACCTGAGCCCTAGGACCATACGTCAGGACTACCGGGCATGATGACTCCTTGCTGTCCCCAGTCCACCTGGCCTTGCTGCTATTCCAGTTTCAACTGTTCTGCCTGCGGTTATGGAACCCCTACCTGTCCCAGACCTGCTGTTTTCAACTCTTAATGATCGGCTATGAAAAGCCAACTGACATTTATTCCTGATTATTATTTGACCATGCTTGTCACTTATGAACATTTTGAACATCTTGGCCATGTTCTGTTATAATCTCCACCCGGCACAGCCAGAAGAGGACTGGCCACCCCTCATAGCCTGGTTCCTCTCTAGGTTTCTTCCTAGGTTTTGGCCTTTCTAGGGAGTTTTTCCTAGCCACCGTGCTTCTACACCTGCATTGCTTGCTGTTTGGGGTTTTTCGGCTGGGTTTCTGTACAGCACTTCGAGATATTAGCTGATGTACGAAGGGCTATAGAAAATAAACTTGATTTGATATATTTGTGTTATGCGACTGTTATGTGGCTGCTTTGAATATTGATTGCCAACCGATCTCCATTTACAAATACAGCTGTAGCTGTGCACACTGCAAAAGTGCTATATAGTAGGAAGCAGAGATTACTGTCGGTTCCATCAAAATGTAGCCTTGCTTACTCTGTTTCTTGCGGTAACTATTGATCTGTAAGTAACTGAATAAGTGAGATACATAGTTTCCACCCTACTGCTTCAACTTTCACCAACCTAGTCGAATCAGTAAATACTGTATCTTAAGGTGGGAACAATGGAAGCCTGCATTTAAGGTATTCGAACAGGGTCTAGGCCTCTGTAAGTACAGATAGCCATTCTTTAACTTCGCACATTAAGGTAATGCAGAGAAGAGGGAGGAGGGAAACGGAGATGGTATGGCGAGTTAGAGACCATAGAAATAAAAATGTCAGCAATGTCATTCTATTTCTATGGTACATTCTAATTCTATGGTGGAGACTCACGGCTCTCTGTAGCCCTGTAGGTTGTGGTTTAGGGACGAGTAGGTCTTCAGCACGCTGAGGACGTCTTTGAGCCCCAGGGCGTCCGGGCTCATGGTCACTCTCTCTGCGAAGGCGTCCAACATGGCCGTGGGGCAGAACGCTAGATCCTCAAACGCTGACAGGAAGAGAATCACTTACAATCGACAGAACATGTTAGACGAGAAGAGTGTTAGAGGAGGGGAGTAATCTTACGACTTCAAACACAGACTCTTAGGGATCAATATCACCACTGAACAGTATTCTAGGTGCTAGAAGCTATGGGAATCTTATCAAAGGCCGGTGTATCAGAAACAGTGCTCCCATGCTGCATAAATCTATGTAACTGTATTAGGGTTGGGCGATGTCAACCTTTTCCCCATCGTGATTATGCACTCCTAAAACATTGTGCTATACGATGGTATCACACCCTATTGGCCAACCGCCCCCTCCCCATGATAAAAAAGAAGCGAGCACAAGCTTGCATGCTAAGGGAGGGATGAGATCAATCCTGACATTGAGATCAATCCCGACATTGGCAAAATATATTTAGTGGAGCTAAATCATTTCTAGTAGCCTATTCCTCTCAGGTGGAGCTGTGGCATGAAAGAGGTGGGCGGGCATGTCTGTGTGTGCTGAAGCGTGCAGATGGAGCAGGTGACAGTCAACATCATGGGCTGCTGAGCAAGCAACTCTGCTGTCCTTAAAACTGCATAATTATAAACTGATTCACATTTTTCATAATCCTCCTCTCTTATTAGGCCTAGGCTACTATGAGTTTAAGGTAGGTTGCACATTCAAATAAAAATATATTTGTCACATGCGCCGAATACAACAGGTAGACCTTACAGTGAAATGCTTACTTACAAGCCCTTAACCAGCGATGCAGTTTTAAGAAAATACCTAAAACAAATTAAAGTTAAAAAAAAGTAAGAGATAAGAAAAACAAATAATTAAAGAGCAGCAGTAAATAACAATAGCGGGGCTATATACATGGGGTACCGGTACAGAGTCAATGTGTCAATGTGCGGGGGCACCGGTGTCGAGGTAATTGAGATAATTATGTACATGCAGGTAGGGTTGTTAAAGTGGCTATGCATAGATAATAACAGAGAGTAGTAGCAGCGTGGGGGGTGCAAATAGTCTGGGTAGCCATTTGATTAGCTGTTCAGGAGTCTTATGCCTTGGGGGTAGAAGCTGTTGCTAGAATAATATGGAAATAGGCCTAGGCCAACTAGGCTACAGATCGTTTTCTTTCACAAGCTTTCCTCAGCGGTAGCCTCAGTTTTCTTTAAATTTCTAACTCGATTTTTCCATCTTGGTATTGTTTGCACAATTTCACTTCTTGTGGTCTGAAATATAAATTTGTCATTCAAAATAAAGTTGTGATTGAGAAAAGCATAGACTCCAACTTACATAATTGTTCACATTTAAAAGCAGAAACTTTAGGACAAACACTATTAGAATATTTGGTAAATACTTTTCATAACTCTAATTGGTCTTAATGCTTTTATGATATTTAAATTAGTAGGATTAGACTTTTGACAGTTTGGTTCACAATGGCAAAGATGGATTTTTTTTTACAACCTTGCATGCATGCATTATTTCTGTTACATAATACATTGATCAACTAAGTTTTGTTCAAATTTCTCATTAAATGTTTACATCTTGCTATTGTTTCTCCTCTCTCAATATTACGTTAGGCCTACCATATTTGTAGGTTATTCAAAAACAATTTACAACTTTCTGAGATGATCTAACAGAGTTGTAGGCTAATTGTTTGATCATGAAATAGAGCGGCTGGAGAAATCATCCGCTACTGGAGAGAGAAAAAACTAAAACATTTTATGACGGGACATTTAGCGCTGCTTTGGTGAAACTTAAAAATGTCTACATTGTTCTCTTGCATTCTGTAAATATAACATGAATTGAAATAGGCTATAGCAAATAAGAATATAGGCAATATTACATTTACATTTAAGTCATTTAGCAGACGCTCTTATCCAGAGCGACTTACAAATTGGTGCATTCACCTTATGATATCCAGTGGAACAACCACTTTACAATAGTGCATCTAAATCTTTTAAGGGGGGGGGGGGGGTTAGAAGGATTACTTTATCCTATCCTAGGTATTCCTTAAAGAGGTGGGGTTTCAGGTGTCTCCGGAAGGTGGTGATTGACTCCGCTGACCTGGCGTCGTGAGGGAGTTTGTTCCACCATTGGGGTGCCAGAGCAGCGAACAGTTTTGACTGGGCTGAGCGGGAACTGTACTTCCTCAGAGGTAGGGAGGCGAGCAGGCCAGAGGTGGATGAATATTACTCGAAATCGTGTAGCTAAGGGGGTAAGCAGTATAGTATTAGTATATATAGTGTAGTATAGAATACTGTAGTATGGTCAATTATACCATAGTATACAGTAGTATAGTATAGTACACAGAAGGGCTGAGCGATATGGCCAAAATCTCATATCCGATATAGGTATTTTCATATCCTGATAACGATACACATCACGATATAAATTGAATTAATAAATAGTTTATATAAAATGACCACATGTAAAGGCTTATTTCTTATTACATTTTGAATTAAACTCAACAAATAAAAGGTACTTACTCATATTTTATCATTTCTCCTTTTATTTAGAACCTTTGTGCAAATTTTCAATTAAGCATGTAACAAAATATAATATATCAAGGTATAAAATCTAAAAAGGTAAATAGAAAACACTTCAACTATAGTTGCAAACAAAATAAAAATATATTTTAGGCCTATATTTATTTTGTTTGCAACTATAGTTGAAGAGTATTTTTGGGGAGGCTTACCTGTTTTGCATGTTATTTTGGAATGAATATGTGTCACATATCAATTTACATTTGGTACCTTGGGTCGAGTGTTAGCACCAAATCACGAACCCCCCGTTTCTCGACCATGTAAATTGGGGCCATGTCTTTGCAGATGTAAATTGTAACGGCAGCAGTTATCTCCTTTCATCTTCGTAATTCTTTGCCGTATGGTGTGCCGCGGGCAAAAGCCTCCTGCAACGTCTGAGTCGGGGGTTTGTTTTGAGCACTCAACTGTACTTTTTTGGGTCTCATCCGTAGACTCTCTCCGTACTGTTTCACATGATTCTTGCGTACTGGTAATAGAGATTAGTGGTGTTTGTTTGAGCCTGTTGTCGTGACCGGCCTGCGGCATATTTGGCAGAGGGCGGTTTTCTGGTCCATGTCAGACTTTTCATACCCAAACCACGGCCATGCGACCGAAGTAGCCCCTCTTTCAGGTACGAGCTCCATGTGTCACGTTCACTCTCCTCCATGTTTGTTTGTGTTGCAAAAGACCTTCCACACCGCACGCAGTCAGAGATGGCGGTGAACAGGGCCACGTCTCTGTAGTGCAGCTCCTTATAGGCCCTCAGCACATCCACCAGGCGGTTGAAGGGGACTCCGTGGACGTGCTCTGTGATGCAGGAGTGAGGAAGATAAGAGTACAGTAGTCTTTCACATAAAAAATAGTTGCACCATTAGTTGGGAATGATGAGCCGCCACACTTATAACTGATCCTGTGAAACAAACACATTAGGCAGAGTACAGTGGTTTACGTCCACTGGTTTCCAGTCAGTCAAGTCTGGCATGTAGGATTTGTGTCTCACCTGCAATCTTTCTGCTGCAAGACGGCCAACAGTGGCTTGAGACAGAAGCCCATGGAGGCCAGCGTAGTGATCATATGGGAGTTCGGAAGAGTGAACTAGTCTGCCAATGACAGGGCCTTTCTATGTGTAACGGATGTGAAATGGCTAGCTAGTTAGCGGGTACGCGCTAGTAGCATTTCAATCAGTTACGTCACTTGCTCTGAGACATTAAGTAGGGTTGCCCCTTGCTCTGCAAGAGCCGCGGCTTTTGTGGAACGATGGGTAACGATGCTTCGTGGGTGACTGTTGTTGATGTGTGCAGAAGGTCCCTGGTTCGCGCCCGTGTCGGGGCGAGGGGACGACGTAAAGTTAAAACTGTTACATTGATGCTGTTGACCCGGATCACTGGTTGCTGAGGAAAAGGAGGAGGTTGAAAGGGGGGTGAGTGTAACGGATGTGAAATGGCTAGCTAGTTAGCGGGTACGCGCTAGTAGCATTTCAATCAGTTACGTCACTTGCTCTGAGACTTAAGTAGGGTTTCCCCTTGCTCCGCAAGGGCCGCGGCTTTTGTGGAGCGATGGGTAACGACGCTTCATGGGCGACCGTTGTTGATGTGTGCAGAAGGTCCCAGGTTCGCGCCCGTGTTGGGGCGAGGGGACGCCGTAAAGTTATACTGTTACATATGGATGGAGGTTTGGCAATAGAAACATTGTTATTACTGGTCAGGGCCCATATTCACAATCTCAGAGTAACAATGCTGATCTAGTATTTTTAGAGGTGACCCCATTTCATCGACCAATATTTTTTTAGTCGGGCAGTTGCACAATAATTTATCAAAAAAATGCTGCAGTAGCTGTTTTCAAATTATTTCCGCCATTTTGTTTAATAGCTGGTAAATTAATCGTACCAAGTCAAAGAACTACGAATCCTATATAGCCTATTCCACCTTGCGCTGCAACACTGCCTGGTTGGGCTGTGCACACGTGAAGAGCTGAGTAATCATTTTTCGAAGCGCTGCGCACAGGCATAAAAGTCTACTGAAGTGAGACTTTGTCCTTGTGTTTCTTGTTTATTCACATTGTTTTGTTCACATGCTAAGTTGTTTTCTATGTTTGAGTTTCAACTGCCAATGAAAAGAAGACAATGCTTCTACTATTAATACTCAATCTCACAGCAGGCACAAACATGTATTGAGTCGCTCTACCAACGTAACCTCTGAAAATGTTTGTCTCAGCTGTGATATTTTGGTTAAAAGACTCAGATCACAAAAGAAGAAAATGAAATAATATACAACATTACTTACAACTATTAATCAGTTGTGGGCCGTCAGGGCATGCAAGGCCTTCTCTGCTGGCCTAAACATCATCAGAATATAATTTTTTTTAAATATATTTTCCCACAAATATGTATTAAATTATTCCCCAGAGTAAGAGTTATACTCTTCATTTCATAGCTATCCTCTTGGTTGCACTGCTTCCAGCCCCAGGTTGAGATTTGGAGGGCTTGTCTTTATGTTAGATCTTTTATCCAATCATATTCAGCCATCATGTGTTGCCAGGGGTCTAAAATCTGCCCTCAGGCCTTCAGAATCAACAGTGCGGGCGCTTGTCGCTTATAGTGAATGGAAATGAAATTTAGTGTCAACCAATCAGCTTTAGAGTTGGCTATTGTACGCCTGCTGGCTGGCTCCAGTGTTACACAGGAGCCAGCTAGCAGGCGTAGTGCGTGCACGTCTTTTGATTGGATTACCAATATTGAGAGGCAGGTCCTATGGAGATCTAGGAAACTGAATTTGATAAACAAATGAATCGCGTACTACTAAGCTGTTTTTTCAACCCACAATGGCGGAAGGAGGAGAAGATATCGATTTGGTCGAGGATATAATTATAACGTAATTCTCAAGACGAACTTTTCAAGAAAAGTTAGACATTGTAAGGAGAGGTCGCCCGACGCCACAAAGCCTGTCACAGGCGGGAAAGGGCTTCGTTCGCTCGCCACTTTCAAAGTTTCAACTACGAGCGCTGTCAATGGGGTGAGTGCTGTCAATGGCTCCTTGGCTCCGAGAAGCACTGCAAACTGTACTGCTGGGAATGCCTATTATTTGCAAGTGATCGATTTGGTGTTTGGAGCCACACTGGCTTTGCAAACTTGAGTTGTCTAACCAAGGCAGCAACGAGACACTAAAGTATGGCTGGGCACTAACAAACAATGGTGCTTTTGAAAACTTTTGGGGACACCGGAGTGGATCTACAGGTCAAAGAACACGCGCGCAAGGCAACGGAGCTGTACAATGAAAAGGCGAAGGGAAATATTGAAAAGACTCATTGATTGTGTCATGTTTTTGTCAAATGTCAATTTGTCAATTTCAAGGTGACGCAACGCCTGGTTATACTGCGTTTCTGTCTAAATGTGTCTAGAGACATGGCATCATAATGAGGTGGATTAATTCGGGTGGGACTGTAATACCTCACTGAAGGCCCAGGCCCACGGCACGCCACTGCTATTAATACATGTATTGTTTTAGAAACATTACAAAGCATACTCATACATTTTCTGTGTTTTGTTAGTGTAATTTCTGCGGGAAAAATATATTTTGGCTGGTAGATTTTTACATCTACCTGCCACAGTGGCTGTTCATTTTATGCTCTGATACCTAGGCTACTGGCCTGCGTGCAGTAGGCAGCCACCTCTGTGCTAGTGGCTGTGTGAAATGCATGTGTAAGAAATTGAAATAGAGACTGGAAACTAGCAATAACTACACTTCAACATAAGCCATATATTATACAAAAACACACATACTCCTCATTTCTCTTGGACATATGCTGGACTTAAGTCACCAACTATAGACACACATAATTCCCCTCCCCCATAATAACCACAGACACACCCAACCCATGGTTGGACCTCAGGACAAAGAACTCTCAGGAACCAATGGAACGTGGACACCAGGCCTGATCAGGACTACCCAAGACCCAGATCGACCAATCGGAAGGCCGGACTCGCAGATCTACCTACTTTGCTTGTTGTCTATATAGTACTGAACAATTCTGGAAACTCTCTCTTTTCCGGACGATTCACTAGGAGTCAGACTGAAAGAGCCTTGCTGCAAGATTTTACTAAGATATCTTTACATGTAATTAAACGGCCTTATTATAAAATTATCCACCTCGTCCTATTGTCTCCTCTTGTTCTCCTGTCAACAGTAAACGTTTTACTAACAGACTTGGTAAGCAGAGGATGGTCAAAACATATTTTAATTCGGCCCAATAGAAAATTCATAGGACAGGAGACGAGAGGGAGAAAGATTCCAGAGGAGAGGTGACCTTTGAGGGAGAATCGCGATTCAACCCACACAGGAAACTGATCAGAGAGCTCGAAACTAAAGAGGTGAGCAGATGCCCGTTTAACCAAAATCTGTATATTGTATTATAGCCAATATCTAAATTCAATGATCAGGAGTACTGTGGTGAGTGTGAATTGTTGCTAAATTTATGTGGAATTGTTTAGAATCTAAGGCATAGTGTAAGGATATCTGCGTTAAAAATGTATTCCAAGTAGTCTGATAACAGTGAGGAATTAAATGAATTTTGTCTGAATATATTCCAAGTAGTCTGATAACAGTGAGGAATTAAATTAATTTGTCTGAAATGTATTCCAAGTAGTCTGATATACCAGTGAGGAATTGATGAAATTGTGATATTGTATGTATTCCAAGTAGTCTGATAACAGTGAGGAATTAAATGAATTTTGTCTGAAATGTATTCCAAGTAGTCTGATATACCAGTGAGGAATTGAATAGCGAACCTGAGTCTACTGGAGTTGGCATTCCAGTAGACAGAAGGCTATGCGTGTTATTCTGAATGTATTCCAAGTAGTCTGATAACAGTGAGGAATTAAATGAATTTTGTCTAAAATGTATTCCAAGTAGTCTGATATACCAGTGAGGAATTGATGAAATTAAATGATGAAATATGAAATAAGTTGCATGAGCAGAACCGAGACTAGTCGATAACGCCAAATCAATCTGGGTGATTGAACGTTCCACGAGACCAAATGCTACTAATTAGCTATATGCTAAGTTCAGGCTGCAGTTCATAGTGACCGCCGAGTCAGAGTCTGTGGGCCGCGTTGAAGCAGCCATTTGCGGCTGATGAGTTGACCTGCTTTTCCCCTCTTGTGCTGTTGGCAAATCCTTAAGGGTTAGAATTCATTTGAAAATTATTATAGAAGCGCGTGAATTACTAGTATATTGTCCCCAAAGGAAATTTCCGAAATGTTTTGGCAAAGTATTTAATTAATCGGAAAAAGTTCAAATTAAATCGGAAAAGTTAATAGAAATAATATCTTTCGAATTATATATCATATAATTGCCATTCCAATTATATCAGGAGCGCCTGAATTACTAGTATATTGTCCCCAAAGGAAACTTCTGAAATATTTTGCCAAAGTATTTAATTAATTAAATTAGCGAAAAGCAATAATATTTTTTATTATAAGTACCTAAAACTGTCATTCCAATTATAACAGGAGCGCGTGAATATATTCGTATATTGTTTCAAAGAGATATAGCTGAAATATTGTTGGAAAACGAAAATAATTCATCGAATACACGGCAATAAAATCCTTTGTCCACGCGAGTCGGACACAAGACTGGGGGAGGTTAGGGGAAGAAAAATACATCGCTGGTTTCGATCAGTGACGGGCTAAAGTATACAAAGATAATAATAGACCCAGACATAGCTTAACGACAAAATGACCACGACTATCGTCCCCAAACACAAATTCAACGAATATTTAGATCAGAGAATGAAAGACAGAGCAGGCGGGAAATTGCACTACAAACCCGTTAAAAAGATTTGGGAGGAAGTGAGGCTGAGATGGACTCAAACAGGTTTCCTTAGTGGAGTCGCCCCATCAAAAGGGCAACTCCTCATTATGGAGAAAGAATTGGAGGAAGCAGTGAAGCAAGGGATAGAATGTGAAGTTGATAAGAATAAGAGTCACTTATTTAAAAAAGAAGGGACAAAGCAAAGGGAAAAGGCACAGGCTGAGATGAGAATAGGTTTATGGGCAATTGAGGAAATTAGGAAAGCTCTCCCTTACCGGAAACCTGATACGATGGGAGTGGTCACTGGAGCACCAACTGACACCAAAGAGGGCAGGCCCAATAATAATGATGGCCCACCTACCACCACAGCAACCCCATCGGCCCCCACCCATTTATACCCAGAACTGCCACAGGGAGAGAAAAAAGCACCACCTCCCTATTTTCAAAATCCATTCACTCAGCAATCACCTCCCCCTTTCCAGGGCATGTCTGACGAATATGCTCCATGGCCCTGAAGCTGCTCACCACTAACCTACACTCATCATTGACCTGGACTACTGAAGCATCAAAGGCTCAATCACCACCTTCCGGAGACACCTGAAACCCCACCTCTTCAAGGAATACCTAGGATAAAGCAATCCTTCTGCCCCCCCCCCCCCCCCCCCCCCTTAAAAGATCTAGATGCACTATTGTAAAGTGGCTGTTCCACTGGATGTCATAAGGTGAATGCACCAATTTGTAAGTCGCTCTGGATAAGAGCGTCTGCTAAATGACTTAAATGTAATGTTAAATGTTTTGCACTCTTGAAAACAGATCTCTAAGTGGCAGTAGCCTTAACAGCACCTGACAAAAAAAAAAAAAAAAGTTCCATCTGGATGTTTCTGAAAAGGAAGGATTTACATCATCCATCCTTTTCCAGAACCTAGAGGGGGAGAGTAGAGTGTTGAGGTATCACTCCTCCAAACTGGGCCACATTGAAGAAGGACAAACCACATGCTCCAGGTATGTGGCTGCAGTGGCAAAAGCTATTGGAAAAACAGCCCACATGATAATGTGCCATCCATTGGAAATCCACACCCACATGGGGTTGCAGCATATCTAAGGACCTATGGTTATACACAGATGGATGCCGCTATAGAGGAGAAGAAGGGAACATAGCAGCATACACAGTGGTGCAGCAGCTCCCGGATAGATCACATGTGACTTTGGAATCTGCCATCATCACACAACCTGCATCAGCCCAGCTAGCTGAAATCATAGGGTTGACACAAGCTCTGGAAAGAGCTGAAGGAAAGACTGTGAACAACTACACCGACTCAGCTTATGCTCATGGAGCAGTCCATACGAATGGATCACAATGGCTGAGACGCAACGTCATCACCACAGGAAACCTTCCAATCAAACACAAGACACAGATGGAAAAACTGATTAAATCGGTCTCACTACCTAAGAAGGTGGCCATCATGAAGTGTAAAGGACATCAACAACTGAAAAACAGAGTCAGCAAGGGAAATGATGCAGCTGATAAAGCAGCCAAGAAAGCTGGTGGATACACCCCGAGACGAATGGTACTACGGACCCAACCAGCTCGGACTGAGCTCACAAAGCAACACATAAAAGAACTCCAGTTCACAGCAGGACCCTGTGAATATTCAGTATGGGGACAGAAAGAGGCCACCAAGGGACCTGATGAACTGTGGAGATGCCATGATGGCAGACTAGAGGCCCCAGCAAACCTATGTCCAGAACTAATACGAGAAGCTCATGGGCCCACACACGAAGGCAAACTAAAGACTTTACAGAAGGTGTCCCACATCTGGTGGCACCCCCACATGAAAGACATGACAGATTTGTTTTGTGACGAGTGTAGCATTTGTGGTAGACACAATCCAAAGAAACCATATCAAACGCCCATGGGTTCATACCCAGTCCCAAATGCTTGTTTTCAGGACATCAACATAGATTACACAGATATGGGGCAAGACAATGTGACAAATGGAAAAAGGTACCTGTTAGTTAGGGTAAACAGGTTCTCTAAATGGGTTGAGGCAATGCCAACAGCAGGGGAGGATGCAAAATAGGTCATTAAGTGGCTGCAAACCGAACTCATGTGTATTGTTTAATGACAAACGCTCCATGTACCAATAGGGTCGGATGTGTAAATGTCAACTGATTGTTGTTTAATGATGGGGTTAGTGTACAGGCCACAATCTCATAAGTCTCGTGGAACGCGCCAATCAAATGTATGTGCAGGTTTGAAGTTGATTTGGGTTAAAGTCCTGCCCCTGGCGTTGCTGGCCATGATAGCCTCTCCAGGTGCAGGCACCCATCTCTCTCCTCATGAGACAATGGCTGGAGGAGTCATGCTGGGTTCACCAAGGAAGGGAGGTCATATGCCCGCCCTTGATGTACAACAAATTGTAATGTTTGATAATTGACGGAACTTTCTGCAGCTCTCTCCACACAGATTCACAAGGTCCAACGGGGAAGCAGAAGGGAGATCTGGCACACGGAAGGTAAAAATTGGTGACTGGGTGGGGTTAATGTCCACAAGAGAAAGTGGCTAGAACCCAGGTGGACTGGACAGTACGAAGTGAGGGAGGTTACTTCACACTCAGTCCAGGTCAAAGGTAAATCAGGCGCACCTTGGCACCACCTCACACATTGCACTCCAGCCCCAATCCCTTCTAGAACACTGACAGAAGTCAGAGCTGATTTAAACAGCTTAAATTCGATTCCAAATGAAGACATTTCTGACTCAGGTGATGCGGAATCAAACTCCGCCTCCCCTGATAAAGGAACCTCGCCCAGTTAGAGGGATATTTCTCCCTCCCTGGGCAAGGCTAGGGATATCTGGCCCCTTATTTGTGATATTCTTATTTGACATTTGGGGTGTCCCTGGGCACTTTCACATGGTTAATAGAATAACTATAACCGGATCCCCATGGATGTATGTCACGGACACTCTAGTCTAACTAGGTAATAATAGATTTTAAAAAAATTAAAAAAATTAAAAATTTAGAAAACAATAGTTAAAATAAGAAACTAATATGGCTCAAATTGAGAAGGTTGAATAAGAGTGGGTGGAGAGCTATGCAGAGAATGGACAGAAGATGGCAGTATTGCAGCACCCAAATGGTCTCCCAGCCGACTGGTTGAATGCTGGTGACATAATTTTGTTTTTTGAAGTAAACATTAAGGTTAAGGGTTTCCGTGTACCCAGAGATAAGATATCTTAAAAGAATACACTCATATGGGAATAGGAGTTTTACTTTCTGAGTTTTATTTAGGCAAGGGACTTTGAGAAGATAAAGGGTTCTTTTGGTATGTCTAGATATGGAACACGAATGTAGGTGTAACATTTTGACCTGTTTTCTGTTTCCATTGCATTTTCCGGCGACTTGATCACTCGCGGGGAAATGTAGTGAGAATAATGAGATTGTGTCATTTGGGATACTAGTTTTGAGGTAAATTGATTATAATAGAGTTTATAACTCTTGACCATAAGGTAAGCATTTGTATTGGCCATTAGAAGATAGAGATAGGTTAATTAAGGTTATGTTAGGACTTTAAAGATTGACACTATAAGACCTGTTGTTATTTTTAAATCATGCAGATAAAGTCAAAACAGTGAGACACTTAGTTAATATTGTAAAGGAACACATAGAAAAAGGCAGACAGATGGGTCTACCCCGCATTGTTGAGACCTTGAAGGTTTGAGAGCAGAGTGGGGAGGGTGGACCAGGAAATGAGCAAGGTAGGCTGTGAAATAAGATAGGAGAGAAAGGGGTTAACATATATAAGCAGCACAGATACATTTCAAAGTAGATAAGTCACTTGACAGAGAATTGGAAAAGAATAGATATGAATGTACGCCCAAGGGAGAATTGGATATGCGGGGAATAAAAGGGACGTTCCTAGAATATGATGTACTAAGTTATTATTTAGAGTAGGTAAGGTTGATACCTGGCCAGAGCCAGGTATCAAACGAAGGAGGGTACATTGTGGACTAGGAAAGGATGGGGCCTATTGGATAATAAACTTATTTAAAATTAAACATTTATAGCTAAAAAAAAAATAAAAATAATTAGGCATAGAAGTTAAATATATAATCAGAAAGAACAAATGAGGAACTGTTTGCTAACCAAACCTGTATGTCCAAGAGTTTATACATTGCAGGTGAATTAAGGGAGAAGGTGAATCACTCGACCTGGGGGCATATCGCACTTGGAGGGTGAGACACACTGACACTGCCGAATGATCACAGAGTTAAGGAGAAGAACTGTTGCTAATAGAGCTCGGGGATCAACTCCTTAATGAAGAGTTCCCTGCCCCTGACCTTTCCTCACTGTGTTCGTTCATAGAAGTGAAAGTGTGGCTTGATCTCTGGCTGATGATGTGTTCTCTGGGAGAGGGTGGGGTTTTACAGGACTGCCTGTAGTCCTGAGCTGTCTGATAAGGATATGATGGGGAGGTTACCATCGCAGTGCTGCCAGAACCACCACCAGTTCCAACGGACCAGGGTTCAGCCGGCCTCCTCCACCACTTCAAGACCAAGTCCCACGCCATCACCTAAGCTCTCCAATCTGGTACAGATAATAAATATAAAAGACATCTCAGATAGTGAACATTTGGGGACTGAAACTGTTTATGAGGAAAGGGAGAATATGTGTTTGGCCTACAAAACACTTAATAGAAAGGACTGTGTCGTATGTGGACATGCCAGACCTATTCTGGCTGCTCACCCATTTGTCCTAAGTAATGGGGAAGGTTGGATGTGCATCCAAATTTAACCCTGAGTAAAACTCTGAGTCTTGTGTTCCCAGAAGTCCCTCCCCAGAAGGACCATGGGGAGTTAAGGCATATGGGGGACATAACAGCTGTAACACTGGTACAGGTAGAGGTATAGACTATGGAGGGCTCCCTGCTACTACCTGCATCACTAATACCACTATTAACTGGAGGTGTTGCTGATGTATGGTGGATGTGTGGACCTGCCAGGCGGTTGACCCCATTTTTGAAAGGAAATTGTCGTTGCTCATGTGTTTTGGCCAGTCTGATACCACCGTTGCCTATTATGATAGCTAATCAACTTCTGGGAAGCTACACAGGACACAGAGGCTTGGGACCAACCCAGGAGACGGCAGAAACGTGACGCTCCTTGGTCCGAGGGTATAGATAACATGCACACCAACCTGTTGGGGGTCCCAATAGGGGTCCCCCACGAATTCCAGACATTAACCAGGAATGATGGCCTGTGGCATTTGATGCCCATCATTGGCCCAGCTATTGTTGATGTTAAAACAAAAGGTCTGGATCAATTATAAACACACCCACACAGGACTTACAGGGATGGCTGAACAATTGGATGCTGCCTCACAAACCAGTAGACACAATAGACTAACACTGGACATAAGTCTGGCCAACCAGGGAGGTGTATGTAAAAAGATTGTAGAACAGTGTTGCACGTTTGTTCCTAACAATACTAGTCCGGATGGGAGCATTTCAAAAGCTCTGAGTGGGTTGGCAAGGTTATCAGTGGAGATGAAGGGTCTTGCAGGTGTGGAGGAGAGTGGACTGTTCCCCTGGCTGGGTGGTTGTTTTGGTAAGTACACTGCAATGATGATTACTGGATTTCTGACACTAGTTGTTGTTTTTCATTTCTGTGTTGCCTGTATCATACCTTGTTTGAAGAAGTTTGTTACAGATGTGTAAGGGGCCTCTAGTATGATGCCGTTGCTTGATGCTCCAGTTGGAGAGGCTGATACGAAAACGAGCTTCCGCAGGAGAGTGGGCTGACAGAGGAGGACCCTTGGTTTGCTGTAGTTGATGTTGAATGAATAAAAAGTGATGTTTGTCCTCCCTGTTGTGAAGGTTTGAAGTTCCCGGGTGGCGACGAGCCCACCTGGTACAGGTTGCATAGAGGGATGGACCTGAGGGTTTAACATATTCTCGTTTTTTGGTTTACTAATGTGTGGTTGGCCACTCCAGGGGTAGTTATTGGAGTGGTCTCCTTTTTGGTCCTTGCTCATTTACGACTCAACTTACATTGATGCTATTGGTGTCCCTAGGGGGTGCCAGATGAATATAAACTGGCGGACCAAGTGACAGCTGGGTTTGAATCATCATTTTGTTGGTGGTGTACAGTTAATAAAAATGTGGACAGAATTAACTACATTCATTTTAATGTCCAGAAACTGGGCAATTGGACTCAACAAGGCTTCGAGGCGGTCCATGGACAATTGGCAGCTACGTCCCTGATGGCATTTCAAAATAGAATCGCGGTTGATATGATATTGGCTGAACGGGGGGGGGGTCTGTGCAATGTTTGGTGCACAGTGTTGTACCTTCATTCCCAATAACACAGCTACGGATGGGAGTCTGACTGTAGCATTGGAGGGACTTCGTACCCTTAATGGTAAGATGAAACAGCATTCTGGAGTGGACACTACTATGTGGGACTCATGGATGGATGCCTTTGGTAAATATAAGACGCTGGTTTCCTCTATCCTAGTATCAATTTCTGTTTTTGCGGCCATTCTTGTAATAACTGCAGCCATAGACCCTAATCAGGAAAGGGCCCAAATGTTCCCATTGCTTGAGGATGGGGAAGCTGGACCTGTCTATCTATTTGAGGACTAAGATACTTTTATGTCACGTCTCTTGTGAGACGTGAAGAGAGGGATTTGTAAGAAATTGAAATAGAGACTGGAAACTAGCAATAACTACACTTCAACATAAGCCATATATTATACAAAAACACACATACTCCTCATTTCTCTTGGACATATGCTGGACTTAAGTCACCAACTATAGACACACATAATTCCCCTCCCCCATAATAACCACAGACACACCCAACCCATGGTTGGACCTCAGGACAAAGAACTCTCAGGAACCAATGGAACGTGGACACCAGGCCTGATCAGGACTACCCAAGACCCAGATCGACCAATCGGAAGGCCGGACTCGCAGATCTACCTACTTTGCTTGTTGTCTATATAGTACTGAACAATTCTGGAAACTCTCTCTTTTCCGGACGATTCACTAGGAGTCAGACTGAAAGAGCCTTGCTGCAAGATTTTACTAAGATATCTTTACATGTAATTAAACGGCCTTATTATAAAATTATCCACCTCGTCCTATTGTCTCCTCTTGTTCTCCTGTCAACAGTAAACGTTTTACTAACAAAACATATATTTAATCTTTACTACGCGCCTTTTTGTAAGCTTCTGTCTAGCGAGCCGTTGAGAGAGCGTGAGGGGAAAGAAAGCTTCAGAGCACGTGAGGAATTTGTCTTCGCATGTGTTAGTAAAACGTTTACTGTTGACAGGAGAACAAGAGGAGACAATAGGACGAGGTGGATAATTTTATAATAAGGCCGTTTAATTACATGTAAAGATATCTTAGTAAAATCTTGCAGCAAGGCTCTTTCTGTCTGACTCCTAGTGAATCGTCCGGAAAAGAGGGAGTTTCCAGAATTGTTCAGTACTATATAGACAACAAGCAAAGTAGGTAGATCTGCGAGTCCGGCCTTCCGATTGGTCGATCTGGGTCTTGGGTAGTCCTGATCAGGCCTGGTGTCCACGTTCCATTGGTTCCTGAGAGTTCTTTGTCCTGAGGTCCAACCATGGGTTGGGTGTGTCTATGGTTATTATGGGGGAGGGGAATTATGTGTGTCTATAGTTGGTGTCTTAAGTCCAGCATATGTCCAAGAGAAATGAGGAGTATGTGTGTTTTTGTATAATATATGGCTTATGTTGAAGTGTAGTTATTGCTAGTTTCCAGTCTCTATTTCAATTTCTTACAAATCCCTCTCTTCACGTCTCACAAGAGACGTGACATAAAAGTATAAAAAGACAAAGCTAAGGGATAAAATTTGTCAGAAGACAAATTTTTGATTCCCTCTCTTCACGTCTCACAAGAGACGTGACATAAAAGTATAAAAAGACAAAGCTAAGGGATAAAATTTGTCAGAAGACAAATTTTTGATTCCCTCTCTTCACGTCTCACAAGAGACGTGACATAAAAGTATAAAAAGACAAAGCTAAGGGATAAAATTTGTCAGAAGACAAATTTTTGATTCCCTCTCTTCACGTCTCACAAGAGACGTGACATAAAAGTATAAAAAGACAAAGCTAAGGGATAAAATTTGTCAGAAGACAAATTTTTGATTCCCTCTCTTCACGTCTCACAAGAGACGTGACATAAAAGTATCTTAGTCCTCAAATAGATAGACAGGTCCAGCTTCCCCATCATCAAGCAATGGGAACATTTGGGCCCTTTCCTGATTAGGGTCTATGGCGGCAGTTATAACACGGCTAGCAAGCGTGCGCGCACATGGTATGCAACAGCATCCACAAAGTACAAGAATGGCCGCAAAAACAGAAATTGATACTAGGATGGAGGAAACCAGCGTCTTATATTTACCAAAAGCATCCATCCATGAGTCCCACATAGTAGTGTCCACTCCAGAATGCTGTTTCATCTTACCATTAAGGGTACGAAGTCCCTCCAATGCTACAGTTAGACTCCCATCCGTAGCTGTGTTATTGGGAATGAAAGTACAACACTGTTCACCAAACATTGCACAGACCCCCCCCCCGTTCAGCCAATAACATATCAACCGCGATTCTATTTTGAAATGCCATCAGGGACGTAGCTGCCAATTGTCCATGGACCGCCTCGAAGCCTTGTTGAGTCCAATTGCCCAGTTTCTGGACATTAAAATGAATGTAGTTAATTCTGTCCACATTTTTATTAACTGTACACCACCAACAAAATGATGATTCAAACCCAGCTGTCACTTGGTCCGCCAGTTTATATTCATCTGGCACCCCCTAGGGACACCAATAGCATCAATGTAAGTTGAGTCGTAAATGAGCAAGGACCAAAAAGGAGACCACTCCAATAACTACCCCTGGAGTGGCCAACCACACATTAGTAAACCAAAAAACGAGAATATGTTAAACCCTCAGGTCCATCCCTCTATGCAACCTGTACCAGGTGGGCTCGTCGCCACCCGGGAACTTCAAACCTTCACAACAGGGAGGACAAACATCACTTTTTATTCATTCAACATCAACTACAGCAAACCAAGGGTCCTCCCCTGTCAGCCCACTCTCCTGCGGAAGCTCGTTTTCGTATCAGCCTCTCCAACTGGAGCATCAAGCAACGGCATCATACTAGAGGCCCCTTACACATCTGTAACAAACTTCTTCAAACAAGGTATGATACAGGCAACACAGAAATGAAAAACAACAACTAGTGTCAGAAATCCAGTAATCATCATTGCAGTGTACTTACCAAAACAACCACCCAGCCAGGGGAACAGTCCACTCTCCTCCACACCTGCAAGACCCTTCATCTCCACTGATAACCTTGCCAACCCACTCAGAGCTTTTGAAATGCTCCCATCCGGACTAGTATTGTTAGGAACAAACGTGCAACACTGTTCTACAATCTTTTTACATACACCTCCCTGGTTGGCCAGACTTATGTCCAGTGTTAGTCTATTGTGTCTACTGGTTTGTGAGGCAGCATCCAATTGTTCAGCCATCCCTGTAAGTCCTGTGTGGGTGTGTTTATAATTGATCCAGACCTTTTGTTTTAACATCAACAATAGCTGGGCCAATGATGGGCATCAGATGCCACAGGCCATCATTCCTGGTTAATGTCTGGAATTCGTGGGGGACCCCTATTGGGACCCCCAACAGGTTGGTGTGCATGTTATCTGTACCCTCGGACCAAGGAGCGTCACGTTTCTGCCGTCTCCTGGGTTGGTCCCAAGCCTCTGTGTCCTGTGTAGCTTCCCAGAAGTTGATTAGCTATCATAATAGGCAACGGTGGTATCAGACTGGCCAAAACACATGAGCAACGACAATTTCCTTTCAAAAATGGGGTCAACCGCCTGGCAGGTCCACACATCCACCATATATCAGCAACACCTCTAGTTAATAGTGGTATTAGTGATGCAGGTAGTAGCAGGGAGCCCTCCATAGTCTATACCTCTACCTGTACCAGTGTTACAGCTGTTATGTCCCCCATATGCCTTAACTCCCCATGGTCCTTCTGGGGAGGGACTTCTGGGAACACAAGACTCAGAGTTTTACACAGGGTTAAATTTGGATGCACATCCAACCTTCCCCATTACTTAGGACAAATGGGTGAGCAGCCAGAATAGGTCTGGCATGTCCACATACGACACAGTCCTTTCTATTAAGTGTTTTGTAGGCCAAACACATATTCTCCCTTTCCTCATAAACAGTTTCAGTCCCCAAATGTTCACTATCTGAGATGTCTTTTATATTTATTATCTGTACCAGATTGGAGAGCTTAGGTGATGGCGTGGGACTTGGTCTTGAAGTGGTGGAGGAGGCCGGCTGAACCCTGGTCCGTTGGAACTGGTGGTGGTTCTGGCAGCACTGCGATGGTAACCTCCCCATCATATCCTTATCAGACAGCTCAGGACTACAGGCAGTCCTGTAAAACCCCACCCTCTCCCAGAGAACACATCATCAGCCAGAGATCAAGCCACACTTTCACTTCTATGAACGAACACAGTGAGGAAAGGTCAGGGGCAGGGAATTCTTCATTAAGGAGTTGATCCCCAAGCTCTATTAGCAACAGTTCTTCTCCTTAACTCTGTGATCATTCGGCAGTGTCAGTGTGTCTCACCCTCCAAGTGCGATATGCCCCCAGGTCGAGTGATTCACCTTCTCCCTTAATTCACCTGCAATGTATAAACTCTTGGACATACAGGTTTGGTTAGCAAACAGTTCCTCATTTGTTCTTTCTGATTATATATTTAACTTCTATGCCTAATTATTTATTTATTTTTTTAGCTATAAATGTTTAATTTTAAATAAGTTTATTATCCAATAGGCCCCATCCTTTCCTAGTCCACAATGTACCCTCCTTCGTTTGATACCTGGCTCTGGCCAGGTATCAACCTTACCTACTCTAAATAATAACTTAGTACATCATATTCTAGGAACGTCCCTTTTATTCGCCGCATATCCAATTCTCATTTGGGCGTACATTCATATCTATTCTTTTCCAATTCTCTGTCAAGTGACTTATCTACTTTGAAATGTATCTGTGCTGCTTATATATGTTAACCCCTTTCTCTCCTATCTTATTTCACAGCCTACCTTGCTCATTTCCTGGTCCACCCTCCCCACTCTGCTCTCAAACCTTCAAGGTCTCAACAGTGCGGGGTAGACCCATCTGTCTGCCTTTTTCTATGTGTTCCTTTACAATATTAACTAAGTGTCTCACTGTTTTGACTTTATCTGCATGGATTTAAAAATAACAACAGGTCTTATAGTGTCAATCTTTAAAGTCCGAACATAACCTTAATTAACCTATCTCTATCTTCTAATGGCCAATACAAATGCTTACCTTATGGTCAAGAGTTATAAACTCTATTATAATCAATTTACCTCAAAACTAGTATCCCAAATGACACAATCTCATTATTCTCACTACATTTCCCCGCGAGTGATCAAGTCGCCGGAAAATGCAATGGAAACAGAAAACAGGTCAAAATGTTACACCTACATTCGTGTTCCATATCTAGACATACCAAAAGAACCCTTTATCTTCTCAAAGTCCCTTGCCTAAATAAAACTCAGAAAGTAAAACTCCTATTCCCATATGAGTGTATTCTTTTAAGATATCTTATCTCTGGGTACACGGAAACCCTTAACCTTAATGTTTACTCCAAAAAACAAAATTATGTCACCAGCATTCAACCAGTCGGCTGGGAGACCATTTGGGTGCTGCAATACTGCCATCTTCTGTCCATTCTCTGCATAGCTCTCCACCCACTCTTATTCAACCTTCTCAATTTGAGCCATATTAGTTTCTTATTTTAACTATTGTTTTCTAAATTTTTTATTTTTTAAATTTTTTAATCTATTATTACCTAGTTAGACTAGAGTGTCCGTGACATACATCCATGGGGATCCGGTTATAGTTATTCTATTAACCATGTGAAAGTGCCCAGGGACACCCCAAATGTCAAATAAGGGGCCAGATATCCCTAGCCTTGCCCAGGGAGGGAGAAATATCCCTCTAACTGGGCGAGGTTCCTTTATCAGGGGAGGCGGAGTTTGATACCGCATCACCCGAGTCAGGAATGTCTTCATTTGGAATCGAATTTAAGCTGTTTAAATCAGCTCTGACTTCTGTCAGTGTTCTAGAAGGGATTGGGGCTGGAGTGCAATGTGTGAGGTGGTCCCAAGGTGCGCCTGATTTACCTTTGACCTGGACTGAGTGTGAAGTAACCTCCCTCACTTCGTACTGTCCAGTCCACCTGGGTTCTAGCCACTTTCTCTTGTGGACATTAACCCCACCCAGTCACCAATTTTTACCTTCCGTGTGCCAGATCTCCCTTCTGCCTCCCCGTTGGACCTTGTGAATCTGTGTGGAGAGAGCTGCAGAAAGTTCCGTCAATTATCAAACATTACAATTTGTTGTACATCAAGGGCGGGCATATGACCTCCCTTCCTTGGTGAACCCAGCATGACTCCTCCAGCCATTGTCTCATGAGGAGAGAGATGGGTGCCTGCACCTGGAGAGGCTATCATGGCCAGCAACGCCAGGGGCAGGACTTTAACCCAAATCAACTTCAAACCTGCACATACATTTGATTGGCGCGTTCCACGAGACTTATGAGATTGTGGCCTGTACACTAACCCCATCATTAAACAACATCCATTAATCAGTTGACATTTACACATCCGACCCTATTGGTACATGGAGCGTTTGTAATTACACAATACACATTAATCAGTTGACATTTACACATTCGACCCTATTGGTACATGGAGCGTTTGTCATTAAACAACACACATGAGTTCGGTTTGCAGCCACTTAATGACCTATTTTGCATCCTCCCCTGCTGTTGGTATTGCCTCAACCCATTTAGAGAACCTGTCTACCATAACTAACAGGTACCTTTTTCCATTTGTCACATTGTCTTTCCCCATATCTGTGTGTGTTGGTGAGTGGTTCGTTCCCCAGGTCAGGTCTCCGTTTCAGTTCCTGTGCAGCTCTTTCTGCACAGGAGTGGGGTAGACCTTCAGCATTGAGTGCGTCTGCCATGTTTTTGTCAGTGTTGACAAATGTGATGTGTGATTGTGTGCATTTATTCTGGATTTTCGTTTTCCTTTCAGCGCTGAACGTGAATTCTTTGCTCATCAGATATGCTGCAACCCCATGGTGGGTGTGGATTTCCAATGGATGGCACATTATCATGTGGGCTGTTTTCCCAATAGCTTTTGCCACTGCAGCCACATACCTGGAGCATGTGGTTTGTCCTTCTTCAATGTAGTCCAGTTTGGAGGAGTGATACCTCAACACTCTTCTCTCCCCCTCTAGGTTCTGGAAAAGGATGGATGATGTAAATCCTTCTTTTTCAGAAACATCCAGATGGAACTTGTTTTTTTTAGTCAGGTGCTGTTAGGGCTACTGCCACTTAGAGATCTGTTTTCAAGAGTGCAAAAGCCTTTGATGCTTCAGTAGTCCAGGTCAATGATGAGTGTAGGTTAGTGGTGAGCAGCTTCAGGGCCATGGGGCATATTCGTCAGCCATGCCCTGAAAAGGGGGAGGTGATTGCTGATTCGGGTCTGGATTGGGGTGATTGTATGCGGGTTGAAGGGCCGCACGTGGTTGATACATCATTGGCCTGACTCCCCCTTGGTCTAGGGGCGTATCCTCGTCCCCTTTTGGCCAGAAACTGGCTTTGGGCCGGGGTTATTGGGTGCGGACACTGTCGCACCATATGCCCAGCTTGTTTACAATTATAACAGCTTCCATAAGATCCAGAGTACCTCTGGGGCTGTCCCCATGTGGGTGAATAGTTTGATTGTGGTAGTGGGTAGTAGGGTTGTAGTGGTGGTTCCGACGAAGGGTATGGCTGAAGCGGGTAGGCATACGGCAGTTGGAATGGCTGCTCCTGGGGTGGGTGTATAGGTGGTCCCTGCTGGGTGAAGATGGGTAGTTGTTGTTGCTGTATCATTCGGGAAACAGTTTTTTCAATGATTTGTGAGATTTCTTGTTGGTCTTCAGCCACCATCTGTTTCTTGGGTTTCTCTCCTTTCTGGGCCTCTTTCAATTGTAGTTTCAAAAGTTGTACCTGTAGGGACTGGATTTGTGTTTCAGCCCCTCCCTTATCCTTATTGTATTGGGTAATGTGGTGATGCACATGGGAGTTGAACTGAGCCTGGGGAATTGCCATTAACCCCACAGTGCCCCTGAGATGGGTTGGGGCCGATGGGGCTGCTGTGGTGGTAGGTGGGGCGTCATTATTGTTGGGCCTGCCCTCTTTGGTGTCAGTTGGTGCTCCAGTGACCACTCCCATCGTATCAGGTTTCCGGTAAGGGAGAGCTTTCCTAATTTCCTCAATTGCCCATAAACCTATTCTCATCTCAGCCTGTGCCTTTTCCCTTTGCTTTGTCCCTTCTTTTTTAAATATGTGACTCTTATTCTTATCAACTTCACATTCTATCCCTTGCTTCACTGCTTCCTCCAATTCTTTCTCCATAATGAGGAGTTGCCCTTTTGATGGGGCGACTCCACTAAGGAAACCTGTTTGAGTCCATCTCAGCCTCACTTCCTCCCAAATCTTTTTAACGGGTTTGTAGTGTAATTTCCCGCCTGCTCTGTCTTTCATTCTCTGATCTAAATATTCGTTGAATTTGTGTTTGGGGACGATAGTCGTGGTCATTTTGTCGTTAAGCTATGTCTGGGTCTATTATTATCTTTGTATACTTTAGCCCGTCACTGATCGAAACCAGCGATGTATTTTTCTTCCCCTAACCTCCCCCAGTCTCGTGTCCGACTCGCGTGGACAAAGGATTTTATTGCCGTGTATTCGATGAATTATTTTCGTTTTCCAACAATATTTCAGCTATATCTCTTTGAAACAATATACGAATATATTCACGCGCTCCTGTTATAATTGGAATGACAGTTTTAGGTACTTATAATAAAAAATATTATTGCTTTTCGCTAATTTAATTAATTAAATACTTTGGCAAAATATTTCAGAAGTTTCCTTTGGGGACAATATACTAGTAATTCAGGCGCTCCTGATATAATTGGAATGGCAATTATATGATATATAATTCGAAAGATATTATTTCTATTAACTTTTCCGATTTAATTTGAACTTTTTCCGATTAATTAAATACTTTGCCAAAACATTTCAGAAATTTCCTTTGGGGACAATATACTAGTAATTCACGCGCTTCTATAATAATTTTCAAATTGATTCTCACCCTTAGGGATTTATCAACAGCAGGAGAGGGAAAAATCCGGTCAACTCATCAGCAGAAAATAGTTGCTTCACAGCAATATATACACATCGACACGGCGGTCACTTTAGCACAGCCTCAACTAGCATATGGCTAGTTAGTAGCAATTAGTCTCGTGGAACGTTCAATCCCCCACATTGCGACAACACAACTTACACATACAATTACAACACAACTTACACATGCAATATCACATTAGATTTCTCACGTAACACCTAGCTAAGTATAGCTACTGCACGACTATTTGAATTCACATTAGATTTCTCACGTAACACCTAGCTAAGTATAGCTACTGCACGACTATTTGAAAACGTATGGATTCTTCACGGTACCCCTATCTGATCGACTGTCAAATATGGCCCGACTGTGTGAATCGTTATATATTTTTATTTTTATTTTTTTATGGGTCTTCACGGTAACACCTAGCTGATTTGCCAAATCTAACTACTGCCCGGCTATTTGGATCCCATCTTTTAATTGTGGATTCTTCACGGTAACCCCTATCTGATCGACTGTCAAATATGGCCCGACTGTGTGAATCGTTATAAAGCTTATTCTTCACTGTACACCTACTCGATCAGCATACCGCGTAGTGCCAGACTATGTGAATAAGTCTTTGACCTATTAATACTTAGATATCTGTACACAATGCCTTAAATTCTAAACAATTCCACATAAATTTAGCAACAATTCACACTCACCACAGTACTCCTGATCATTGAATTTAGATATTGGCTATAATACAATATACAGATTTTGGTTAAACGGGCATCTGCTCACCTCTTTAGTTTCGAGCTCTTTGATCAGTTTCCTGTGTGGGTTGAATCGCGATTCTCCCTCGAAAAGGTCACCTCTCCTCTGGATAAATTTCTCCCTCTCGTCTCCTGTCCGATGAATTTTCTATTGGGCCGAATACAAATATGTTTTGACCATCCTCTGCTTCCAAGTTTGTTAGTAAAACGTTTACTGTTGACAGGAGAACAAGAGGAGACAATAGGACGAGGTGGATAATTTTATAATAAGGCTGTTTAATTACATGTAAAGATATCTTAGTAAAATCTTGCAGCAAGGCTCTTTCTGTCTGACTCCTAGTGAATCGTCCGGAAAAGAGGGAGTTTCCAGAATTGTTCAGTACTATATAGACAACAAGCAAAGTAGGTAGATCTGCGAGTCCGGCCTTCCGATTGGTCGATCTGGGTCTTGGGTAGTCCTGATCAGGCCTGGTGTCCACGTTCCATTGGTTCCTGAGAGTTCTTTGTCCTGAGGTCCAACCATGGGTTGGGTGTGTCTGTGGTTATTATGGGGGAGGGGAATTATGTGTGTCTATAGTTGGTGTCTTAAGTCCAGCATATGTCCAAGAGAAATGAGGAGTATGTGTGTTTTTGTATAATATATGGCTTATGTTGAAGTGTAGTTATTGCTAGTTTCCAGTCTCTATTTCAATTTCTTACAGTTTACGAGTGATCCCGTTACAGGCATGCCTCAGACAGATCGCCAGGCTCCCCTGCCTCCGCCGGCTCGTCAGGCTCTCATGCCTTCGTCAGATCGCCAGGCTCCCCTGCTTCCACCGGCTCGTCAGGCTCTCATGCTTCAGCCTGATTGCCAGGCTCCCCTGCCTCAACTGGTCTGTCAGGTTCCCTCGCTCCAGCCGGCGACAGGTTCAACTGACGATGAAGATTGCAACAGAGAACCTGCTGACACAGGAGCTGTGCATGAAGGAGGAGGTGTACCATCAGAGCCTCATCAAGCCACTGCACATATGGATCAGCAGGTACGTAGGGTCTCAATGTGAGGCGGGGCTGGGATCAATTCCATTTCAATTGAGTCAATTCAGGAAGTAAAGTGACATTTCTATTGCCATTGAAAATATGAAGTAAAAATATAGAAAATGTTTGGCTCAAATATGTTTGTCTTGTACAGAAGTCATAGGCAGAGGACCTAGACAGCTCCATAAAGTCACCATCTACATAGAGCTGCACCAGGCCTTCCAACAAGCACACTTCATCATCCTCCTGGATGAAAGTTGGCCTGAGGACAGAGAGGGTGGAGGGGAGGATGAGGAAGAAAGCAAGGTTTGTAGTTTGAATGGCTCGTGGGTTAGTTAGAGCACGGTGCAAGCAACACCAGGGCAACACAGGGTTTTGGGTTGGATTCTTGTATCATCCACTCCACATACGCTGAACATGTGTCCCTGACTGTCAGTGTTGACAGTTCTTTAAGTTGCTTTGGATAAAAATGTCTGCTAAATGAACATATTATTTTTAAGGTGAGAAAGGTGTCGGAGCGTTACCAACAGTATGGGCGCCTCATCGACGAAAGGGTGCACATAAACGTGGCAGTGATTGTGGCTGGGAACTCCTTGGTTAACCTGAAGTGCTCCCTTTTGCTAGAGAATGCTCCCTCGGTTGACAGTGGACACTTTGTGGGCATGGCAACTCAACAGGAGTACGAGGCCAGAGCCCACATTGCACAGAAGCTGTCTGTGAAGACTGCAGGTAACAAATCAAAATTGTACATTTACATACATTTTGCTCTCATACAGAGTGACTTAGTCAGTGCATTCAACTAAAGTAGACAACAACATATCCCAGTCATTCCAAGTGAAACTTTCCTCAAATCAACTTTTTTGCCTTTATTTTTTCATTACCATTACATTTGTATCTATGAAATGGATAAACATATTCACCTTAAATTGGAGGAAAAAAAACTCAAACATTCATGTGATTCTTCTTGATCATTTCTGTCAGATGTGACAGATGTCATCATTTGGGGCAACATCAGCGGCAGTTCCCATGTTGACCTGCAGAGGGCGAAGGTTTTCCAATATGAAAGGGCCATCTGGGGACCATCAGATTTTTCTCAGCCAGTCCTAGAGATTATATATGACAGGTAACTTAACTGTTTGCCAATACGTTATTGCCAAATTATGTTTATCAATGAGTCTGTACTGTTCCTCTAGTCCAGATCTGTTTGTGCTGTAGAGCCAACCCCTATGGTCGTTGTCATGCCAAAATGTCCTTAGGATTTGGCAAGACAGCACAGTCAGATCTGGGACGAAGTTACTGTTCCTGTGCTATTTCATTTAAAAAAATAAAGGAGAGCCGCACACTCTAGGAGCTCAGATGCAAAAATTGTATGTCCAACATTTCGACAGACAAGCTGTCTTCACCTGTGCTATTTCATACCTATATTCAACTACCATAAAATACCACTGCACTAAGTTTTGATAATATACCTTCCTGTCATCAGTGCTCTAGTTCTAACACACACATAGTACACCCAAACTTTGAATACCTTTTTTTCTCTCAAAGGAAATGGCTACAGTCTGACTTCCTGAATTTGGTCAGTTCCCAAAGTGCCACTGTAGCCTCCAAGTCCCAGAGGGCTACAGCCATATCAGACTCTAATGGGATCATTGCAGTTCTAAAGGCCTGGAACTGCAACTCTTCTGCTAAGGAGGTCCTCTCCTTAGGCATACTCAGCACAGGCAGGGTTAAAAGTCAACATAGTGACAGTTGCAGGTAGGAGGGAATAATACTAGTCTGGTCCCAGATCTGTTTGTGCAGACATGCCAACTCCTTCAGTCATTGACATGACTTAGCTATAGAAAGACTGCATCATTAAGCCTGATCCTAGATCTGTTTGTGCTGTAACATTATCATTGACAACAGCCATAGGATTTGGCTATTACAGCACCTAAAGATCTGGGACCAGGTTATGTAGTAATTTTATATATTGTATCAGGATTTCATGTGTGTTTCAGGATAAGTTTCAATGTCATGTGCACAAGTAGAGTGAAATGCCTTTCTTGCAAACTCTTAACCCAACAATGCAGTAATCAATAACAAATGTAATACTAAAAATAACAAGGTATAACAAAAACATACAATAAATAAGAACACAAGAAAGTAAGTAAGCATACTAAATAAGTGCTGCCTATGAAGCCAATAGCCTGTATTCATAGTGTCTGAGAATGAGTGCTGATTTAGGATCAGGTCCCGTCCTCTGTTAATTTATTATGATCTAAAAGGTTAAACTGATCCTAGATCGGCACTCCTTTTTTAAGACACTATATGAATAAAGGCCCTGATATCTGTCTTCTCTTGACCTCTCTGCAGGACAGTACAACCTCCCAGCTGGTGTAGTATTCTCAATGCAAGTGAGCTTCCAGGATGGTAGATGGTCCGTGTTGTCTGATGTAATTGGTGATGAGAAGAGGGCCAAACTGCAGATTGCTGCAGACCAACTCAGGGAGTTTTGACTCAAAATGGGGGGTGCTGTATTGAAGCCACAGTGCAAAAATCTTGCATTTATAAATGACTACATTCATTTTTTTGTGTGTGTGTGTGTGTGTGTGTCTATTGTGTTCTTAAGAATTGATTGATTTACACAGGGTTGAATGCAGTGATTTTCACAAACTGCAGGTTTGGTACTTTAAAACACCTTTAGGGTGAATTTAACCACTTCCGGTTGCTCCAGGAAGCTTAGAATCAACACAGGTAGACCTCATAGTGGCCTGATGAATTGCCATCGAAGACAGGTTCATAAGGCATTCATAACCCACATAGGCTTCAGGTTGAATTTAGGGGAGCAGGCAATGTATTCATATGGGAAGAGATGTCATTGTAAACGGTGATATGGAAAAAAACAACTGTTAAGGGTTAATGCCACACGGTCAAGGTTAGGCTTGCACAGATCGGGAGGACCTCAGGAACGTTCCTGAGGTCGAATTGTGCTTCTAACCCTAACGGTTCTCTCGCTGTCACCCAAAAGCACTTGAAATTTAGGTCCAGGCTTCATTATGGGCCTACTTTTTTCCACGGTCGCTGCGCTCAGACCGAGCGAGCTATGGTCAAGCGGGCATCTCCTTGACTGAAATTACTGATTTACAGTTCATGAGGGTTGCCTAATCACACAAGTTTTGGAAACATCTGACCTTTTTAACCCTTCGAAACAGCCCCTATGACCCCATTTTAAGGCACTTCGGTTGGCATAGGAAGCTAAAAGTGAAGTGTAACAACAAGTTTAACAACACCTGCACAGGATCGGTACATCCGAACATCACACCTGCGGGACAGGTACAGGATGGCAACAACAACTGTTCCTGGTTACACCAGGAACGCACAATCCCTCCATCAGCGCTCAGACTGTCCGCAATAGGCTGAGAGAGGCTGGACTGAGGGCTTGTAGGCCTGTTGTAAAGGCAGGTCCTCACCAGACATCACTGGCAACAACTTTTAATATTTCCACATGTTAAGTTTGCTTAAAATAAACTCAGTTGACAGTGAGAGATTTCTTTTTTTGCTGAGTTTACACACACATCATTGCTCACACCCAAGCATTTTTTTCATTTGTATGATAATGATGTCATATTAATTTAGCCAATGAAATGCATGCGAAGACAAATTCCTCACGTGCTCTGAAGCTTTATTTCCCTTCACGCTCTTTCAACGGCTCGCTAGACAGAAGCTTACAAAAAGGCGCGTAGTAAAGATTAAATATATGTTTACAAGTGATCTTGATTAATTTACTCGGAAACTCGATTTTAACATGAGGGAGATTGTTCATCTGCAGGCCGGTCAATGTGGAAATCAGATCGGTGCCAAGGTAAGGGCATATTTTTAATGAAAATCTATTGCAAACGCAGTTGCATTTTTCAAAGTAACTAACGTTAACTAGCTAACTTTGTGTCGCTAGCCTGCTCATACGGTAAATACAAACTAAAGTATTTGCAATTTGTTCGTTAGCTAACGTTAGCTTTGGTTATCTGAAATGTGTAGTTGATATGAACAGTAAAATTCGGTCAACTTTCGATGGCTGCTCGGCTTTCGCCTAACTTTAGCTTGCTAGCTATAACGCTATGAGTAACGTTTACCCGCCCACGTGCCACTAACCACTCCAACATACTTTTGCAGTTTTGGGAGGTTATCAGTGACGAGCATGGAATAGACCCAACAGGCACTTACCATGGAGATAGCGATCTGCAGCTTGAGAGAATCAACGTCTACTATAATGAGGCAACAGGTAACTAACTCAAAAGGATCCCCTATGTACATAGCGGTAATTAACTACGTTGTGACATTTTTTATATATTGCAACGACCCAGGGTTTATAGGCGCGGATATCGACTCTGCCGCTCGATCATGCTTTTGCGGCACAGTCAATAGCGGGCTAGAAGGTCGAGGGTTCGAGACCTGCTCTCTGCTTGTTTCATTACAATATACTGTATATACAAATTGAAAGCAGCTAGTTGAAGTGATTTTAAAGTGTATTTGCGCTTGTAAAGTTTTCAAATTTTTCCAAAATTATGCTGTGTTCTCTTTAACTAAAGGCCTTCAGTCTTTTAAGATACACATTGTGATTATCAAATTAAAATATTGACCCGACTGTCCAGGTTGTAGGATTTGCTTCTGTTCTGTAGTCACATTCTGAAATTGGCTTGCAGTCAGCTGCAGCATTGTATTTGATATTTTGATCTGGGAATGTGCCAGCAGCTCAAGCTTCTCTGTTTATGTGCCAGTGAAGTGAGTTCAGAAAAACAAGGTATGCATCTTAAGGTTTATGTGAAAACTTTGTCCAAACTAAAATAGGCCTGATTTCAGATCTTTCAGGTGAAAAAGATTATTAGGAAAATCATTCTTGCACAGCATGTAGGCTGAATATTTAAATTTTACTCTTATATTCATCGTATTATTGTGTGCATACTTAGTGCTAACCGTGTTCTTATTGGTCAGTCACCAGGATCGGCTCATAACACCAGCCACACACTACACGATAAAGGCCCAAAAATTCAGACACTGCTAGAATTTAGTCAGAGCTTATGAGCCTATGACCGCACGAAGCGGTACTTAAAATTGCCAGACCTAGACCCTGTCACACTGAACGAGCCAAGATGTCAGACAATTGTTTACGACCTAAGAATTTGCTCACAATGTGGACATTTTGTCTAGGACGGGAGAAATAGTGGCATAAGACGGCTAAAATCGTAGTCTGCAAAGACCTTAACCAGGTTTCCATCCAACCTTTTTATGCAAGTAAAGTACATGTCGTGACAGGCCTGATGGAAACAGAATGTCGGTAAACATTCCAAATGTCAACAACAAAATACGCTAGACTTGGTGGGATCTTTTTGTGTTGGTAAAATAAATTGGCGGTGGAAACGCAGAAATGGTGGTGGAAATGCATTTGTGCAAATATTGAGATAACAACCATCATATCGAAGTAAACTTGGAATCACGCAACATGATGTGGTCTCCGACTCAGAGAAACAATGCCATTTATTAGGCTACAGATGAGATCTTGATGTTCCTTTCCAATAAAAAGAGGGTTTAATTCTGGTGGCTTGACTGCTTTTTGACAAATACAACTATTCTCACTTTTCCATAATAAATCTCATGTAGACTAGCCTACCCGCACTGTATCTGCAAGCTGTTGGCTAGAGTGCATGTGCCAAGACCAGAGTATGAACATTTGCTATTTAATGCAACAGTTTGCGATGGAAACACATTGAACTTTAGATTTTTTGGGGGTATATAAAAACTTAAGTGAAAAAGTACATGTTTTTGTGCTCTATGTTATCACACTGATTTTTTTATCCGCAACAAGTCAGTTTGGTGGAAACACACCACTGGTGGGAAAATGCGCATATTTTCTTAATGTGGATTTTACAATATTTGCATGAAAATCTGTCACAAATTACTGACCCATAATGTGATTGTTCATTTGTTTCAGGTGGCAAGTATGTTCCTCGTGCCATTCTAGTTGATCTGGAGCCTGGCACGATGGACTCTGTCCGCTCTGGACCATTTGGCCAAATATTCAGACCGGACAACTTTGTCTTTGGTGAGCAAATGCTTTGAAATTGCAAATTAATTTCACCTTGTCTTATTCGATTCTACCATAGTAATACGCCTAGCCTACATCTCATTGCGTTACTTTTTGTTTGTTTAAAGGACAGAGTGGTGCAGGTAACAACTGGGCAAAGGGCCATTACACTGAGGGAGCAGAGCTGGTAGACTCTGTCCTGGATGTGGTGAGAAAGGAAGCCGAGAGCTGCGACTGTCTTCAGGGTTTCCAGCTCACCCACTCCCTTGGAGGCGGCACGGGCTCTGGTATGGGTACCCTGTTGATTAGCAAGATCCGTGAGGAGTACCCTGACCGCATCATGAACACCTTCAGTGTGGTGCCCTCCCCCAAAGTGTCAGACACCGTGGTGGAGCCCTACAATGCCACCCTGTCTGTGCATCAGCTAGTGGAGAACACTGACGAGACTTATTGCATCGACAACGAGGCCTTGTATGACATCTGCTTTCGCACTCTGAAGCTGACGACTCCCACTTACGGGGACCTCAACCACCTGGTGTCAGCCACCATGAGTGGTGTCACCACCTGCCTGCGCTTCCCTGGCCAGCTCAACGCCGACCTACGTAAGCTAGCTGTCAACATGGTCCCATTCCCCCGCCTGCATTTCTTCATGCCAGGCTTTGCCCCCCTCACCAGCAGAGGTAGCCAGCAGTACAGAGCGCTGACGGTGCCCGAACTCACCCAGCAGATGTTCGATGCCAAGAACATGATGGCCGCCTGCGATCCCCGCCACGGCCGCTACCTCACTGTGGCCGCAATTTTCCGTGGCCGCATGTCCATGAAGGAGGTGGACGAGCAGATGCTGAACGTGCAGAACAAGAACAGCAGCTACTTTGTCGAATGGATCCCCAACAATGTCAAGACTGCAGTCTGCGACATCCCACCCCGCGGCCTCAAAATGTCCGCTACCTTCATTGGCAACAGCACGGCTATCCAGGAGTTGTTTAAGCGCATCTCTGAGCAGTTTACAGCCATGTTCCGCCGCAAGGCCTTCCTGCACTGGTACACCGGAGAGGGCATGGACGAGATGGAGTTCACCGAGGCCGAGAGCAACATGAACGACCTGGTATCTGAGTACCAGCAGTACCAGGATGCCACCGCTGAGGAGGAGGGCGAGTTTGAAGAGGAGGGAGAAGAGGATATGGGTTAGACGGATAAGAGATTTTAAAATCAATTTCAAATGCATTCCATCCCTTGTTTCAGTTTGTTCTTTTATTCTTTCACTGCACAAAGAGCTGCTGTCAGTGTTTAACCTGTTGTAATTACAATAAATCTTATCAGCATTTTCTGAACTTGTTTGTGTTCCTTTGTAGATGTAAAAGATCAAGCTGATGAGTAGTTTCTGATAAACAAGAGACATTTGAAAATAGATACCTTTCTTTACAATGCAGTTCTTGTTAAGTGCCTTTATAGATCAAAAAGCAGTAAAAGCATAGGCAAACATTTCTATAACACATTTGTTAATCTTATAGTTGGTTACAGTGGGATTATAGCAAAAGAAATTACCTTTTAAATGAATCACACTAAATTTCCATAATAGCAAATGTAGTGTTATCGGAATTCTTTAAGGGACATTGGTTTAATAAAAGCTGCAACATACAAATTGCATGCTTGCTACAAGTCCAAGGTCTTGCTCCCTTCAAGTTGAGAGGACAATTGCATTTTTAGTGCTTGGCAATCACATGCAATGTAACAAATTGCTCTCATTTTGAGGGTAACTTTTACAGAAGTGCTTGGAAGGCATTGGCCAGGAAAAAGGTTTGTTTATATTACAATACAGTGCACAGGGACAACTTGGGTTGGGGAACTTTAGGCTAGACATTGATGGACGCCATTTTCTAATTCACATTAATTTGCGTCTACATATAAGTTTATGCGCAACGGTATCTTCTATTGCGCAAACTAAAGTACCTCCCACTCCTTGAGATTCAGATAGGCACACTTGCCGCAACAAAGCTGTCCTAGTTATATTGGGGTCGAGCTGAATTCCCACTAATGACATGAAGAATTCCTATCATCAGGTTGCAACATTTATAACCCATCATTGTTACATAGGACCTAGGTAACATACCTTTTGGGGGAGATAATGCATGTATTCCTATTACTTTCAATAATTTGTCATAGTGAATGGCAGTTGTATGTGGGATTGCCGTGACAAAACCAGCATAAATAACCTTTAGCTGTAAGGTACCTAGTCTAGACAGACTGGTTGCCTCCCACCATGTTACAAATGTTTTTCCCTAGGTCTGGGATTTCCAAGAGTATTAAGTACCCATAACATTTAAGTTGTACACATATTAAACAATTGGTGAAGTAGCACTTGTATTCTGTAATGTTTGCAAATTAATGCAACTAACAAAATAGACCTTTGGGATGTTGACGATGAGCAATTGAAAAGGTTGTCAGCATACCACAGTAAATACGTTTTGTATATAAAATATTTATTTATCATCACCTGGTTAAAAAAAAAAGAGATGTATTATTGTTTGTGAAATCTCCCAATCTTGCTTAGTGTGGAACTTACTTGAGGGGCTGCTGGTCATTAAATTGCCTTCGATAAAACTCCCAAACATGTATTTGTGCGTACGATGTCCAATACACCCTACATTTCAAAGACCTATTATTGTGAATCTGAAATGTAATTTTAATAGACAGTTAAAATAAGTCCTTTGTGTATGGCTAATAACTGCAGTACTAAGTTTTGTTTGGGAGATTTCACAATTGAGTGCTGAATTTACTTGAGGGGTTGCTGGTCAATAAACTGCCTTCAATGAAACTCCCAAATGTACGTATTTGTGCATACATGATGAAAACATTTGTATTTTGCTGAAGCTCTAAATCCAATGCAGATTGTAGTATCGACTTGGGTTACTGACCATAGAGAATCTTTATTACTTTAAAATTCCCACATGACGACAATAAATAATTTATATCATATATATTAAAATAATCAAAACCTTTTCTTTCTCTCAAAGAATCCATCCACATATAATCTTAATAATTTCCTTTGAGAAGGGTGGTTGTAGATCTGGTCCCATTGCAGATTGTGCTGTAATATACCCAACTCCATTTGGCATTACAACATAGAGCACAAACAGATCTGGGACAAGGCTCCAAACCCTTCTCCTGCCACCCAAACACATTACTAGTAGTTCCCAAAACTCAGATGGCTTGTTCCCTTGGTTAAAAGCAATAAAACCCTGTCAAACACAGGTGCCATCAAGCCCAAGCCTCGAGAAACACAAGTTTCATCCCAAATGGCACCCTATTCTAGCTATAGTGCACTACTTTTGACCAGAGCCCTATGGGCCCTGGTAAAAAGTAGAGCACTGTAAAGGGAATAGGTGCCATTTGGGACTCAACCACAGTGATAGTGTGAAGGCAGAATCAACCACAGTGATCTCAATCACTAACCAACTGCCACTAACCACAGACTCTTTGATAAGTGTACATATATATCTGTACAATGTATATCTACATAAAACAAAACAGTAGGGTATGAGCGGTGATGAGGACGCTAGAAGGACTCTGGTTGGTGCGTCGGAGATGGGGGTGTGTCTGTGGGAGAGGCCACTCCCACTATCCCCTGTCCATCAGGACTGAGAAGACCCAGCAGGTCCTCGTCCATCTCCTCCAGTTCACTTTGGTCCAGAAGCTCAAAGTCCTCGTCCTCGGTCGGTACAAACATGTCGTCCGGCATCTCCTCAGCACACCTCTCCTCGGTCTCCACAGCGACCGCATCCTGGTCCTTTTCTGCCTCGGCGACAGGGGGACTTTCCAGGGTGCTGGAGGGCATGTCGGTGGGCAGGAAATCTGCGATTGAGGGGACCTTGCTGTCCTCGGTGGAGCATAGCAGGGCCGACAGAGTGTTCTGCACCACGGTGGAGATTGCCGTGTTCACAATCTCTTCACTCAGGGCTTCCAGTGACTGCCTCGGGGCCTGGGACTCCACTTCCCCATGCACCACCTCCTCCGCTGTCCCAGCACCCAGCAGTGGTCCCTGGTCCCCACCTGGCGGCCGTCCACGTCCGTTGAAGTGTGTGTTGACAAAGTGGAGTGGGGAGGCCAGGTGCTGGAGGAGGAGGCTGGCCGGGCTCATGGGCTCCGCCTCTGAGGGCTCTCTTCCCCCAGCCGTAGCCCCGTCCCCTTGGCTCTGACCGGGGCCCCGCAACGGAAAATGGAGGCTGTGCTCGATGGGGAACTCGTCAACCGAGGGGAATTCAGATCGGTCCCTTAGGAAGGCCTCCTCTGGGTCATTGTGCACATTCTGCTGGTCCGGGTCTAAAACAGTCACAGGAGAGAGAGGATGGGGTTAAAGGTAGTCAGTGATACATGAAGTAAATCGGAATATTGGGTTGACTTCTAAGAGTGTGAATCGCAAGGCTGTCACATTGCAGCAGCTTGAAGCTCACCTGCACATGGCCAGATATTTTTTGTGAGTGAATATCTACGATATCCTACTTGTGGCAACGCCATGTCGATGAGTCACAGTTTTTATTTTATTATTTCACCTTTATTTAATCAGGTAGGCCAGCTGAGAACAAGTTCTCATTTACAACTGCGACCTGGCCAAGTTAAAGCAAAGTGGCAAAAACAGAGTGACACGTGGGATAAACAAAAGTACAGACAATAATACAATAGAAAAATATATATATAGTGATTAGAAAATTGAATATGCAATTCTGATATATAGTGAATGAGGAAGGAGTCAACAGCATATATCTTGATAATGACAAATCAAATTTTGCTAGTGCCAATATTTGATTCACATGATTTGGACTGTGGAACACATGTAACATGCTGCTCAATTATAAAAATCCATGCAACCCAATTCTGTCCTTTCTCTGCACACATTTAAAAGCATCAGATTGATCATCATGTTAAGTATCCATATATTTCTGTTACTACGGTGCTATTACTATTAGTGCGCCTGCGCAGGAGTCTCGTTGTAGATTAATCTGGCCTGAGTGCAATGGCAACCATGTATTGTGCTAATACAGTTGAGTAAACGGTGTTAAAACTGGGAACATTGTCTTTGTGTCTGTCGTATTTCAGTTAACGTTGGTAGCAGTGGATGGCTAGTGTCTACAATGTGCCACCTCGCTTCGACGAGAAGAGGTCGTATGAAAGTTGAACATTTTAACTTGGAATCTGGACACGGGTTACTAATCTGGACAAGAAAAAGCAAGCATTTGCGGTTGTATTATCACTCGAAGGAAGAGCTAGAGATACAGCACTGGAAATATCCGTTGAGGATTTGAACAAGGATGACGGTATGGGAACTTTTATTAGAGCACTGGATTGTGTGTTTCTTAGAGAGGAGTAAGACCGTGCCTACGAGGCATATTCAAACTTTGACAGTGTTAGAGACATTTCGGTTGCAATTATGGACTACATCATTGATTTCCAACAGAGATACAATAGGATGCGCAAGTACGAGATGGTTCTCCCGGATGCAGTGTTAGCTTTCAAGTTGATAGATACTGCCTGTCTGGGTGGTAGGGAGAAACAGTTGGCTTTGACTGCTTGTACTGTGCTGACTTTGGCATCAATGAAGTCGGCACTAAACCATTTTTGGTGAAAAGACTTCTGTCCTGCCAATAACAGATGGGACGATCTGGGACGAGGCTCCACACCCTTCTCCTGCCACCCAAACACATTACTAGTTGCTCCAAAAACTCAGATGGCTCGAGAAACACAAGTTTAATCCCAAATGGCACCCTATTCCAGCTATAGTGCACTAATTTTGACTAGTGACGCAGCATATTGCACAAAGCAGTAGAGAAAATGCGCCAAAAAGTCACATTCTCAAGACAACCAGACGAGGGCGCCATTGCCCGGCACAAATCCACTGGACAGACATGGAATGAGATCAAAATGTTTTTTTTTGTCAAAGCACTTACCATTGGGTTAAAGACTGTCCTCATAAAAAATGAACAAGTTAAACAAAGGAAAATGTAAACAGAGAGAGAGCAGTGTTTTCAAACCAATCTGCTTCTGATACTGAGTTCTTAGGATCTGCTGTGATTGCTACTGCATGTACATGCAGTTTGTGGTGCAAAATGGCTTGATAACTATGTCAGTGAACTAAATATGAGAGGTAGAAAATATGATTGACACACCAAGCAACAGAGCATTCAAATTTGGAGATTACATTTTTATTTAACTAGGCCAGTCAGATGAGAACAAATTCTTATTTACAATGATGGCCCAGAAACAGTGGGTTATCTGCCTTGTTCAGGGGCAGAACAGATTTGTACCCTGTCAGCTCGGGGATTCGATTTAGCAAGCTTTCGGTTACTGACCCAATGCTAGGCTACCTGCCGCCCCGAGATGAGAGAATTGTCCATTCTACCAAGAGAGTTATGATATCAGCAAAAATTGGTCAGACTAATAAGTGTCACATTGAAACAGAGGTGGCCCCTACAGATATCCCCTTACTATTAAGCAAAGCAGTCAGGGGCTGTACTAGACATTAAAAAAATGACAAGGCAGTGATGTTTAAACAACCAGTGACCCTTGAACTTACTACCTCAGGCCACTATTGTGTAAACATTTTAGACAAAGACATCACACAGTGTCCATGTAAAAATGAGATTCTGACACAGAACATGAACACAAAGGGGAAAAAAGTATTGTTAAACAGACTTCAGAAATGACTCAGCAGTTCTGGGAATAATGATGAGTATTTTTCATTCTATGGCAGATAGTTAACAGTTGTGACACTTGTCAGAAATACAGCAAACCTAAGACCTGGCCAACTGTCGGTTTGCCACTGGCTTCCAAGTACAACGAAACGGTGGCTGTAGATCTACATGAGTTTGGACCAACAGTGTGATACCTTCACATAAAATCAACCACTTCACACGCTTCAGTGCTGGAAGCATTGTCAATACAAAGAAACCCAACCCATTTGTAAATGGGGAACTTAAATAATTCTTGGGACATCTAACTGTTGTTGATGGTTTATTTGTCTTTAAAAGAAAAAGTGGGAGATTGTAAAATTCATTTTTTAAGTATCACTATATTTTTGTTTAAGGTGCTATCACTGTTATTAGTGCGCCTGCGCATGAATCTCGTTGTAGATCAACCGGGCCTGAGTGCAATGGCAACCATGTATTGTGCTAATACAGTTGAGTAAATGTTGTTAAACTGGAACCTTGTCGTATTTGAGTTAACACAGAGGTATGTCTAACATCGGGTTATATGCTAGGGATGAGCATTTCAAATGATTTCACTATTAGAATAATATCATGATTTTTCAGATAGTCTAAATACATGTTTTAAAGATTAAATATATTAACTTAACTTCAATGGAGTTAACTTGAGAGCCGGTGCGCTGCGCTCTGCTTGGATGGGTGGGGGAGGGGGATAGGGGAGCAGGGGCCGGTGTGTGTGGCTTGGAGGGAGAGAGGGAAAGTTGACAAAACGACTCGCGCTAGTTAGACAAACTTGTTGCTGCCATAGGTTATCATACCATCTGCTAGTGCCCTTCTTGACTGCATCTAATCTTTGTAAAGAAGCTAGCTTCAGTTGCCAGCTAACTAGCTAAAGTAGCAAGGCTTATTGAGGCATCCTTGTGTACAACAACTTTATTCATATGAAACCACAGCCTACCAGTTGGTTGCTCATTGTAGCCCAATTCCATTTAGCATTGATTAGAAATCTCCCACTTCACTTGCTACACATGGAGCCTCTGACTGGTGAGGCTACCGGTGAGTATTTTCTTTATTGGGCAAAACATTTTGCTTCGGTTTGCACTAATTAATACACACACCATTCCTTTTCTTTTAAATGCAAGTTGCGCAGGACAGATACTTTGGAGGAAGGGCCTGTTGTGCTTGGGTACTTACCTTCAAAGACGTCTGTGATCTGTGGGGTGGTAGCTCTGGATACGGAGAACCCCCCACTCTCCAAAATGGAAGCTTCCTCGTCAGACAGCTCCGAGTCAGTGATGGCCATAGCCAGGGCTGTGGTCTTTGCATCCACCTGACCAATGACATGGCACAATTTTTTGATATCACCATTGTTCTTTAGTGAAAGGCTCTCGACAGAACCCATACTAGAGCCCAATTAGGTTATTACAAAGTCAAGCAATAATATTGTCTTATCCTACATTTAAGTCATTTAGCAGACGCTCTTATCCAGAGCGACTTACAAGTACATACATTCATACTTTTTTTTGTACTGGCCCCCCGTGGGAAACGAACCCACAACCCTGGCGTTGCAAGCGCCATGCTCTACCAACTGAGCCACACGGGGCCTCTTATCCTCTCAATTGAATGTCAACATTGAAACTTGGGTTCACAATCTGTAAAAAAACAAATATTTAGCCTTTCATTGAGGGGAATATCTTGGTTAAGTATGAATAATCTCTCATTCCTCCTGAAGTGTACGTTTGTTCTATTCCATACATGTTTAAAAGCATTGATTTATAGGCATGGGCTAGAGGGAGTTTCCATTAACATTAATTTCCTTTCAAATCCATAAGGGGAAGTGAACATGTGCACACTTCGGGAGAAAAGAAAGGTAAAGAGATTGTTTTTGTCTTAAAGGGGCAGTGCGGTATTTATCTTAGCTTGAATAAGCTAAGTAGACAATAGGCAGAGGGTAGCATAATTTGTCTGATTCTCTGTAATAATGGTATGTGAATAATAATGCATATTATCTTGTAAAGTGGTTTCTTGCATCAGTCACAACATTAAGAACAGACACTTCCTTGTCTGAGTGGATAAAGGTTCATGTCAAGCCCTGCATGTTTATTCCCCCCACCCAAAAGTCTCATAGAATGTAGGCCTACATTGAACATCACACATTGGCTGAATGATAGAACAGCTATTTCCAGGTTAAAATGTTTTGGGATGCATTTTCTCTGTTGTTTTTGATGGTAGGCCATTCTGGTAAGACTACATTATGATCAAATAGCCATAGTAGTCTACTTTGTCACTGTTAAAAACACTAATTTAAAGCAGGTCCAGCCTCAGTGTTCACAGTAAACATGCACTGGAAGTTCCACTGAATTTTCACAACATTCAAGTTTAAGCTCAGCAGACCTGAAATTTGCTCAGTGACGAAATAAATGAGGGAATATTGTCCCCAACCCTAATTCTAACCTTAATCCCTAGAAATAGCCCTTTTCCCTTGTGGGGGCCGACAAAATGTCCCTAGTTAGTCAAATTTTTGTTCTGGTCCCCACAAGTATAGGTAAATATGTCCACACACATGATCCTAGTGCAAGATGGCAGAAGATGTGGTGCTTACCAGGGGGGCAAAGCAGGACAGCTCCTCCTCGCTCTCGCTCTCTGTCTCAGCCCTGGGCTCATCCCCTTCCTCCACCTCCTTCTTCACCTCTGCAACACACACACACACACAGTTTAAAGGGTAACTACAGGATCCAATAAGTTGAATTTAAGGATTTTTAATGTCACTTGGCATGCAATTTAATACAAATTGAGGTCTGCGAGCGCCACACCAGCTAATATTCTTCTCCAGAAATGAGCTCATGTTGGCAACAAGGCATATTTTTAGGGCTGGCTCTTTCACCAAAGGTGGCTCATTATCAGGCAGGTGTGCTATTTTAGTATTGAGCCTGATGAATGTAGTAGCATAGTGGCTACTGGATAGACTATAGATGGCTGAAGCATGGGGTTGCCCATCTGTATTTGTTAGGCTACCCCAATTGACTAATCATTAACTACGTTTCTAGAATTTTGGCTTCGATATCAATACCAGCTTAGTATAATGATACTCAATACCATAACGATAAAAAAATGCCTTAAAAAGGTCAAATATACAGCACAAAACACATGGTCAACTCTCCATCTGGAGAGCTAGGCCACTGGGTGTGCAGGCTTTTAATCCAGCACTGCTCAAACACACCCGAGTCAGCTTAACAAGGTCCTGTTGAGCAGTTCATTTGTAGAGTCTGGTTTGTTTTAGTGGGCCTGGAACAAAAGTCTACACACACAGTAGCTCTTCTGGGGGTATTACGCTATAACAATTAGACTACAACCAAAAAGTTGATTCATTAAGTGAACCAGGTATCAAATGGTTATACTTCGAAGCAAGGTAGCGAAGTAGGAGGGCTCTAGACTGACTTTCCAGTGTCAAGTAAAGAAGTATGCCATTTCATCTAACATATTCAGCGAGTGCATGATGGATATTTTGATGTGCAATATTTCAAAATATGATCCAGAATAATTAGATATTTTTGTCTCTTTAGATATTAATTTGCCTGTATATTTGTTGTGCATATATATTGGCCTAGGCTATAGCCTATGCTACATAAATTTACCAACTGAGGAAGTGGGAACTCAAAACATGTTAGCTAGATTGCTAAATATGATCGTTTCTTTAGCCATACAGTTGATCTAACAGTAAATGAAACGTCCTACAAAAACTTTCCATTGGTAGCATACTTGATGTATTCACTGTAAAATTCACCGCTCTGTTGGCAAATCATCTCAATTCCATACTGTGTTTGTTTTTTTCCTCTATATTGACAGTTCAGAAATAATTGTTACGCAAATAAAGCTGAGTCGCTTAACAACAGTAGTTTGAAAAACTGTCTTTCACGCAATTATATTTTGAAATGTTGCTCAACTTCCAGTATGCTTGCGCTTATCAGAATTAATCTCTCCCTTCAATCCATGTGCAAAGAGGGGAGCGGGAGTGAGAAACATGGACAGGGTAGATACTTTCATTGCAGGAAGCATGTTAATGCACATTACGGTTGACCAAATAACGGTTTTAGAACCCCCCCCCCCAAATAAAAATCAGCAGGACCGTTGTGTAGCCTAATCACCGAAATTACAAACAGAAGCAAAATTGCTTCGGTACGAGCAGGGCGTCAGCAATTAACAGTTTATTGTCCCACCTCTAGTTAGTGTTTTCAAATGGCATAGGCTACCTTGCTCTCTCCTCTGGCAACGACGTGACTCACAGAGGCGTATATGTGGATATGTCTTGAAAGTGCACCCAGAGTATTATCAATTTTGTTTGTTTTTCCCGCGGTGGCAACAACTTAGCAGCTGCATAATATAACGGAAACACTGTAGTCATCGCTGTTGCATTTTTTAAAGACCTTTAAAAGTACAATTTAAGACATTTGAAGACTTAAGGCCTTTAAGGATCCGTGGACAGGATCCTTACATGTTTGAAAATAAATTTGCTCCAGCTGCCACACCAGTGCCACAAACCGGGAGGAGAAGGATTTCCCAGGCAACCCTGACATTCAGTGTTCACAGCTAGAGAGATAGAGGACCTGGTGACATGTGAATGATGGCAGGGCACACCCACTAAAAGACAGACACACACACACACACCATCAAACACACACTGACAGACAACGCACGCACACACACACAGTGTAAACTCACTCCTCTTATCGTGCTTGCGGTGCTGCGTGTCTCCCTTCATGCTGTAGTCCAGTTTCATCAGAATGGGCTCCAGGCCTGTGTACATCCGCTGGATCAGCTCGTGGTACACCACCAGAGGCCACACCAACACACTCAGCGCTGGGCACAGGACAAAAAAACAACCTCAACATGGCACTTAAATGGCTTTTGACTCACCATGACAAGCACAGCATCCCAAATGGCACCGCTTTGCCTACATAGTGTACTACTTTTGGCCAGGGCCCATAGAGTTCTGGACAAAAGTAGTGCACTATATAGGGAATAGGGTTCCATTTGGAACACACACCATCTTTAGTTTAACCAGAGAAAGGGATATACCTCAGGGTTGTATTCATTAGTGAACAACGTAGCAAAACATTTTGCAACGGAAACCATTTACTCCAAACGCTACAGCGTGGCGTAAGCGGTTCCCATTGCAAATGTTTGGCTACTGTGCGCACTATTGACTACAATCCTGGAATACTGAGCATCACATATGGCCAAATCACAATACATTTCCAGGTTGGGGAATGGCAACACTATCAATGATGGTATGAAGGTTGCATTTAGAAGTTATTGGCAATAACTTTGGTTGGCAATTGTTATGCAGTAGCACTGCATTTCTTAGACAACCACACCCTTTGGCATACTGGTTGGTTGGTTGTTTGCCTTTGTGAAAAACAAGGAAAAATAATTGAAAAAGCAAAGCAGCTCACCGACGATATAGGATATCATGATTCCTGGTACGTAGTGTCCCACCACGGCGAGCACAGAACAGCCAGAGCACATCATGGCACAGAACTGGAGGGAGATAAGAGACGCAGTGTCATTAAACTTGCAAGTTGGCTGAAACTAATGTAGTGGAGGGACAACTACTTCAACAAATACCTCTTCAGATCAGAGGAGGATGGGGGAGGCGCTATAGGAGGAGGCTCATTGTAATGGCTGTAATGGGATTCATGCAACGGTATCTAACACTTGGAAATCACATTTGACGCCGTTCCATAAATTCCACTCCAGCCATTCCAATGAGCTTGTCCTCCTACAGCTCCTGCCACCAGCCTCCTCTGCTTCAGCTATACAAAAAAATGTATGCAACTCAACCAATTTAATGTTTTGATAAACCATGACTTTGAGCCACTTTATAATATAACAATATGGTAACAGTTAATACACGTCGACCTCCAGATACCAAATGACAATCAGTATATGTGGCCCACGTGGAAATCGAACCCACAACCCTGATGGAGGCAATGCGCTTTAACCCACTGAGCCGCCAACAAACCTAACATACCTTTCCATGGTTCTGCCTTTTGTACTGCAGCATCTCCTGGACGAAGAGGCAGCAGTAGAGGTAGCTCTCCACCAGGTGGTGGCTGAGCTCTGGAATACTGAGGAGCCGGGGTTGCACATTCATGGTCTCTCTGCAGTCAGAGAAAGAGACTGTGGGATGAACACACGAACACAAGCAGTACTAAGCCAGATCTAAAAGGATTCAAGCATCTCAGAGTAGGAGTGCTGATCTAGGATCAGGTTACAATGGATAGAGTGAGTCTGATCCTAGATCAGCTCTTCTACTACTCTTTATAAATGTGCGCCCTGATGCTATTGACAAGCACAGACCATCAAACAAGTAGGGAAAACGCCTGAATAATCACATGATAGTCACTAACAGTAAAGTGCTTGAAGGTGTTATAGGAGCAGGGTGAGTTAGGATGTGTTTAAAGGCCCAGTGTAGTCAACATTGTTATTGTCCTGTGTTTTATATTTCCACACTATGAGGTTGGAATTATACTGTGAAAATTAAGATAATGCCCTTTTAGTGTAAGAGCTGTTTGAAAAGACAGCCTGCAATTTCAGCCTGTTTTGGTGGGATGAAGTTTAGGCCTTCCATGGTGACATCATCATGCATTAAATTAGTTAATAGACCAATAAGAAAGAGAATTCCAAACCTCTGCCAATAACAGCTAATGTTACATGTTCCCCTCCCCACTCAGACCACTCCTAGCTAAATTCTTGCTTGAGAAATCGCTCTTAGCTAAGAAGCTATTTGTTTATTTTTGTTATATTTTAATTGAAAACAATCACAGTAAGATACTTAATCGTTAGCCAGAAATGATTTGATATTGAGATTAAAACAGCTGCATTGGACCTTTGAGTCAAGATGTGTACCTTTCCAATGGGTTGGCCTCAGGATACTGAACTGTAGTGGAGAGAGGAGACAGCACAGATTTGTTCATCTAAGTCCAACATCAACAATACATTTTAGACTTCATAGAGTAGGATTGGTAATCAAAGTCATCAGAACAATGATATGTAAAATCAAATCCAAATCGACAGCACTAACATTTAACCATCTTATCAAATTGTGACCTATACTAGCATTTCAGACTTCACACTGACCCCAGGGCCAGGAGTGGGTGTGGCATGAGTAATGCATGCATGCACCTTCTAAACCCAGCAAAAAAAGAAATGTCCCCTTTTCAGGACCCTGTCTTTCAAAAGATAATTTGTAAAATCCAAATAACTTCACAGATCTTCATTGTAAAAGGTTTAAAACACAGTTTCCCATGCTTGTTCAATGAACCATAAACAATTAATGAACATGCACCTGTGGAATGGTCATTAAGACACTAACAGCTTACAGACGGTAGGCAATTAAGGTCACAGTTATGAAAACTTAGGACACTACCTAGGCCGTCATTGAATATAAGAATTTGTTCTTAACTGACTTGCCTAGTTAAATAAAGGTAAAAAGAAATAGGCTGAGAGAGGCTGTACTGAAGGCTTGTAGGCCTGTTGTAAGGCAGGTCCTCACCAGATATCACCGGCAACAACATCGCCTATGGGCACAAATCCACCGTCACTGGACCAGACAGGACTGGCAAAAAGTGCTCTTCACTGACGAGTCGCGGTTTTGTCTCACCAGGGGTGATGGTCGGATTCGCGTTTATCGTCAAAGGAATGAGCGTTACTCCGAGGCCTGTACTCTGGAGCGAGATCAATTTGGAGGTGGAGGGTCTGTCATGGTCTGGGGCGGTGTGTCACAGCATCATCGGACTGAGCTTGTTGTCATTGCAGGCAATCTCAACGCTGTGCGTTACAGGGAAGACATCCTCCTCCCTTGTGCGGTACCCTTCCTGCAGGCTCATCCTGACATGACAATGCCACCAGCCATACTGCTCGTTCTGTGTGTGATTTCCTGCAAGTGAGGAATGTCAGTGTTCTGCCATGGCCAGCGAAGAGCCCGGATCTCAAACCCATTGAGCACATCTGGGACCTGTTGGATCGGAGGGTGAGGGCTAGGGCCATTCTCCCCAGAAATGTCCGGGAACTTGGGAGGTGCCATGGTGGAAGAGTGGGGTAACATCTCACAGCAAGAACGGGCAAATCTGGTGCAGTTCATGAGGAGATGCACTGCAGTACTTAATGCAGCTGGTGGCCACACCAGATACTGACTGTTACTTTTGATTTTGACCCCCCTTTGTTCAGGGACACATTATGGAATTTCTGTTAGTCACATGTGTTACGTTCCCCAGTCTCTGTTGTTGTGGGTTTGTATGCATGTATTTCAGGAAATGGCTTCCTGGATTCCCCCAAGCAGCTGATTGGTCGGCTCAAGTTGCAGATAAAAGCTGACCTCGCCCTCTCGTCAGGGGATACAGCTGTCTGACTCTACAGACTCCTTCTCCAGCTGTATATAAGCCAGTGTTCCTGTGCTCAGAAAGAGAGAGCTTATTGGTATGTCCTGTGTTGGTTGTTGCTCAGACAGATTTTGTAGCCGGTCCTGCTGAGATATGTTTTTGTCACAAGGACTGTGTTTTGGTGATTGAAATTGTTCACGTTAGTATTATTCTGTTTTTGTTCCCAGGGGGGAAGGGGAAGGCACCTTGGGAGTGTTTAGGCAAGTGGCCTGCGGGCATACATATACCCGTAGTATGTACTGTGTCTATGCACACTAGGTAAGACCTGGGCAGACCATCCCCTGTATTTTGGTTAATGCGCCAGGTGGTGCTAGTTAGGTAAGTTGTGGGTAGGAGAGGGGGTTTTAACTTTCTTTGCTTCCATCCAGCCCCTTTTTCCCAACAGTCATATACCTCGTTCAACCCACGGGGATTTGTGTTACGTTCCCTCCAAGAGGCATGTGTAACATGTCTGTGGAACTTGTTCAGTTTATGCCTCAGTTGTTGAATCTTATGTTCATACAAATATTTACACATGTTATGTTTGCTGAAAATAAATGCAGTTGACAGTGAGGACGTTTCTTTTTTGCAGAGTTTATGAACTTACCTGTTGTAAGAGGTAACTTATGCTTCCATCTCTCCAGCTGCATGAGCCCGAGAATGGAAAGACTCAGGAGAAAGAGAGGACGCAGGGAAGTCGAAGACAGAAGCCTGTAAAAAAACAAACAAACCCATGCCATTTTAACATGTAACCAATGTTAGTCAAGTTCACTAGTTAGCCACGAGTGAATAGACTGTCAGCTAGCCCCCTGTCCTGGTTCAGGACAATACATAAAACTTGGCCACGTTCAGTTGTCTAACGTTGCAGATGTAACAAGCCATGAATACAGCCGTCATGATTCCTTGTTCTACATTTACACATTTCTATCCGAACGCTCCAAAACGTCATGTTAGCTAGGTAAGTTACTGTTATTTGAAAGATGGCTCACTTGTAACTTATGTAGAATATTTAGTGAAACGTTATTCGATAATAGTAGGGAAACTTTGGCATACCAAACTACCAGCTGACATCGTTAAATAGCTAATTAGCCACCTAGCTAGCGCGTCACTGTCGTCCGAGGATTATCGTTGTCATTCAATCTAGCTACTACTACTATCAAGCTAAGACATTAGCTATAGTGCATCTTCCTATTCAGTGCAAAATAACTGATTAGATGAGTGATTCTTACAAATTATTTAGCATTACCAGAACAAGGTGTTCAGCGTGAGAGCAACAAAGATGCTGTAGAGCGGCCTTTCCCAAACAAGCAGCCTCTGCATCCATAACAGCAAAGGCTCATATTGCGATAGCCAGCCTTGAAGACGCTCCCGCAGTTGCACGAGCTCAGGGTTCCCATCCCCGCATACTTGCTCTGATCCTCCGGCAGGGAACAGGTCCTCGAGTACGGAAGAAACAGAGGGGCATCTAGCCTCCTCTCCGCTCGCCATCTTTCCACCACGTTATGTTGTTTTGGTGATCACGGGGTATGGCTAGGCGGATAAATCCGCGAAGGCCGTTATGGATTAAACAAAAAAAGTAGTAACCGATGTTACTGGGTGGTCACTAGTTGTTACAGCCACAAAGTCATAAACCCCGCCTATTTCTACAATTGCTCGTCTTAAAATGGGATTTTAAATCGAACCCGAACCACACTGCTAATATTATGCCTAACCTTAAATTAAGACCAAAAATCTAAAATTTTGTTTTCATGAATTCTTACGATATAGCAAATTAAGACTTTATAGCTGTGCTATCTAATGGAAACCCAGTTTACTGGCTCAGCATGTCACGTGCTTCCTTGTTTACTGCTCTTGGTTTTGCGAAAACGATAGCTATTTACTGACATCTGCTGGATAAATTGGATAGTACTATCCATTGTTACGTAAAATACAAGTTATATTTATATCTCCACTTGTTTCTCTGAAAAGCTTACATTAAACAGTAGAATCCATTGTGCAAGTCCATTATAAAAAAACAAGTCAAATTGATTTGAACATGTTTAATACAGCACAAATTCAGCGCAACACAAAGTAACATCGTCAATTTGATCAAATGTAACTAATGACTATTGTGTTTTATTGAACTCAACTGATACAGCTGATTGTTTCGGATTATGTTTTTCTCTACAACAGTATGTTGACATTTTGAAAACGGTCTCCCTTTTCATCCACCATGGCCTTCACTTTGTCCTCTAGTGATCTCAGTTTGATTTGCTTGAAATCTCTGGAAAAGAAAAAAACAATAGTGGGTAAGCAATATTATCAAAGATTGGAATGATTATAACCAAAGCATAGGATAAAAAAAGGTGTGCATCAAAGTGTGTTCTTATTATATCAGCATAAATAGATAATAAGCTCCATACAGATTCATGCCATAGATAAAAACCAATCTGAGAGAGGCAAATTAACAACAACATGGTTGCATCCCAAATGGCACCCTATTACTTATATATAATGAACTACTGACCTGAGATAGACTAGTGTCCTGTCCAGGGGCTGTACTTGTACATCAAGCTGCCTCACGCTACAGAAACAGGAGATGAACCGTTTTGGCTTGCACAAGCCAAGCTATTTATTAATTTTTCACCTGAGTCCTATGGACACTGGTCAAAAGTAGTACACTATAAGGAATAGGGTGCCATCAAATCAGATATCATCAAATCTTTATGCCGATACATCACCACATTCCTCTAGCGCCATACTGTAACTTAGCCTTTTAGCTGCAGCTAGTCCATAGAATGTCAACCACAAAGGCTTGGAATCTTCAAGATTCCAGTCCTTTTGAAAATCATTGGATTTATACTGCGCCCCATGCATCAGGCAAGCAGGGAACGATAGGTCAGAGGTCATCATCATCACCCTTTGCGGAGAAAGTCTGTGTGTGTGTGCCCACTTGCATGTTGGTGCTTCAGGGTATGTGGTGGGGGGTTGATATGTGGCTGAAGCTCAGAGAAACATAGCAGCAGTAGCTGTTGTGGGGGGTCAAAGAAGTGTGTCTGATGCCAATCAGTGAACTGGGGGGGATTGGGGAGAGGAGAGAAAAAGGGTGGACATACCTGGGCCAGGAAGGTGGGGCTAGAGGCGGTAGAAGATGGAGGTAGGGCAAGGTGGTCTGACTCCCACAGGTGCTAAGGGGCTAAAAGGGCGTCAATACCTGCCGGGCTTAACACCATGGCCTGGAGCAGGTCAGAGAGAGAGATGATCCCCCTGCACACGTCCTCTTTGTCCACCAGGACCAGCCGATGGACCTGAGGGGAAAGGATGGGGACACGATGGGGACAGGATGAGGAGTAAAAGGGGAGAGGATGGAGAGAGGAATGGGGCAGGATGGAGACAGGATGGAGGGCATGATGGGAACAGGATGAGGGCAGTATGGGGTAGAATGGGGAGACAATTGGTGCAGAATGGGGACAGGAGGGGGAGAGGATAGGGGCAGGATGGGAGTGTGTGGTGGGAAAGGGTTGGTCGTGGTTACACAACACGGACTTACCGGTAATTAAGTAGAGTAGAGCAGTAAGCAACAGAGGGCTAATACTTTTACAGTCTACAGCTAATGCATTGAAATATATTTAAATACTAGTGGCCTAATGTAAAAAACCTTCATAACTCTCTATTTCATTGTGTGGGCTAATAGAGCTAAATGTTACAGCATATCAGCGCCCATTACTTTGATGTCTTTTTTTAAACAAACTTGTAGGTGGAGTGGAGAGACAGGGCCGCTGTGATAGAGGAAATGACCGTGGTCATATTCAGTAGTGCACACCGTAGCAAAAATAACAAGTGTTCCTAATTGGACACGTTGAAGTAGTCCCTCCCTGATGCAGCCCTTTTTCTTCCATTTGGTGCCTTATGAACACAACCCTGATGAGAGCAGAGTGGGACACTAACCTCAGCCTTAATTATGCGATCAATGACGGTCTCCAGGGTCTCGTCGGGGAGACACTTGATGACGCCCTCAATGAAACAGCAGCGCCGTTGGATGGCCTCCTGCATGGACATGTTCAGGTTGTTGTATGTCTTCTGGGCAGCCAGATTCTGTCTCCGAGAACAAGAGGAGAGGAGCGGAGGGAAGAATAAAAATGTAAACAATGCACCAACAAAGATGTGAAGGGGTTTATTTTGTATTGTTTTCAAGTGAATTAAACTGTAATGGGCAGCTTTGGGGTACTTACAATCACATCAAATCTGGAGTAGAGAGCCACCACCTTGCCTTGGTGTACAAAGGACAGTGAGATACATAGCCTACCTACATCTTACAAGTTAAACTTTATTTTGAAGGGCACCTACGTAAGGACATACACATACTGTACTAGTCAGTGTTCAACTTTGAACAAGAGATTTGGTTAACCCACCTTGCTCGTTTACTACGGGCAGTGCGGAGACCCTCCTCTCTACAAACACAGACAGAGCATCGTAGACTGAGGCCGTCTGCTGGACCGTGGCAATGTTCTGGAATGTCCCGATCCCAACGTCCTGGATCGTCTTCTGCATGAAGCAGGGTTTTGGGACTGTCTCTTTCTGTGTAGAATACTTTTTTTTAAAGAAGAAGGAACACAAGGATTGTAAAAGCAACACATACAGTTCACAACACCACTGTTTGAAATGGATGACCATATGATATGAGCATAAACACACAGACATCTTCAAGTCATGTTGTCTTACAAATATATGGAGAAACTTGAGGATTCGCTTGTGTGTGAGAATGTGTAAGACATTTCCGGACACGGGATCGATAACCGGCAATCTGTGGATCTTATATCTCAGTAGGGAATAGATGGCGTCGAAGAGGCTGCAAAGGAGAGGAGGGGAGACTGAGTAGGCCTATAGTCACTGTGTCTAACCCTGGAGAGCACAACCAACATCCGCACCTGGGTCATGTTGCAAAACGTTTTGCTACAGTGTGCCCTACTGAACACAACCCAGAACACTGCCTGTAATTGACTGAATCCCAGCCTCAATTTCCTTAGTCTGTCACTCATTAAAAAAAGTTATCAGTAAAAGTAACAACTCAGGCAAAGCCAGGTGACAGGAGTTGGTTTGGCTGAGAGCTGCGTAGATTCACCTGGCGTCTGGAGTGATACTGTGAAGACAGTGGTTGGAGTATTGCAGGTACACATCTGCAGAGAGAGAGAAATAAACAGAAGGGAAAGTTACAGAAAGACATGTATGTATATACCATAGACATAGAACAATGTATAATTTGCTTTCTCTAGCTTATTTACTTGAATGAATCACCTCGCCATGTTCCAATTTGATGCCTCTCCAGCTCATTCATTTGAACCTGTGGGAGGGGGGGAAACATATTGGACAAATTATGATGAATGATTTCTGTGTTATTCACACAACCATGATCTTGTCTCCATTGAACATGCTTTATAGGCCAGGACTAGGCTTAAAGGGATAGTCCACCCAAATTACAAAATGGTTTCCTTACCATGTAAGAAATGTATGGACAAGGAAAGACAGCAATCCATGCTTTGGTTTTGTTTTTCCTGGCCACAGTCACCAAAGGCAAACTTTTAAGAATTTTTGTCCAAAAATCAATGCAGGTCAATATCCCCGTTATTAGCATTTTGCATGTTAAATGTCCAAATCATCTTTAAGGACATTTATTGAGCTACACAATCCATTTCAGACACATTGGGATGATTTGGACATGAAATGTGAAACATGCTAATGACTGGGATATTGACTTGCATTTGGTTCAGATACGCACCAATGGGGACCTGTAGTAACGATGGAGAATGTTGATGAAATCTGTTATAGTCAGCATACCTGTGAGGACAATAGAGTTCTTATCACTATTGGCATGGATACCCGCTAGTGTCTAGTCTTCATATCACACTACCCCCAAAACCAGCCAAAGCTTGCAATCATTCAAGGCATTGCGTTGCCATAAGCAAGTAGCAAGAGAGCACCCCCTAATCTCTTCTCTTACCCACAAACCTCTGTGTCTTGCTATCCCAGAGAGGTGCAGCTCTCAAGCCATTTGCTACAAGAGCGAAAAAGGCTTTCTTCACCTGCAAACATAGGATTTCTTTAACACAACCAGTTAACACCGGTCTTAGTAGTGAGTATGCTTTAGGGAAGAAGGCTGCACATGAAATATTGCTGCAGGGAAAACCGCTATAACTGTAGCTGTAGTTCCAGGAACTCTGACTTGAAATGTCATACCAAAAGGGACCATGACCTTTCCCTTGGGAAGTGGAGGGAGAATAAATATCTGGGTTGAGTTCAGCAGGAAGAACATGTTCTGAAACGGGGAGGCACTACGTGAATTTGTCAAATAAGAACACAGATTTTAGTTTCCTGTAACCTGTTGTAAGATGTTTTGCTACGATGTGCCCTACTGAACACGATCCTGGACTCTTGATTTTGCCCCCAAATTATTTTGTATTGTTCAGTTCCAACATACAAGTGGGTTACAGGACCCTGGACTCTTACTTGTAGTGTTGTGTCAAATATGACCAGTTTACAGCTGGTTGGAATGGCCTCATAGCAGCAATGACTTTTCATGAACTTCATGTATATCTCAGCATCAGCCTCTGAAGTTATGGGTAGGTGAAGTGGGGACAAAGTTACACACATACACACAGACAGTTATAGATCCCCTATACACCTCATTCCATGAAACAGACACACAAATGTACATTCACACACACAAACACTGAAGGTTACCTGAATTACCTGAATTCTTCAATTCTTCACGCATCTCTTGAAACATGATCTAGACCAACAGAAAAAAACACCAACCACACTCTATAACACCTTGATAAATGTGCTCTAAAATCCCTGCTGGAATGAAGCTCGAGGGGAAAACATTCAGGATCAAGTTGAACTAAGCTCTAAACCAAAAACAGTTTACAATCCAACAGACTTTTTACCCCAGCTTTATTCCTTGTAGACCTAAATGTTTCAGTCCTACACACACTTCTCAAACACAAATCCGGCCAACTCGTGTACCATGACTTACCTGCCTGATAAGTATTTTCTCCATGAAAGACTTGGGCACTACTCACCCAACAATAAACGCTAGATCCTGCTACATGCAGACTCCTCTCCCCCTGCCTGTCCCACAAACCAGTTGGGTCTATATTAGGAGCAGGAGTCTCAAGTGGTATGCAGAGGGCCAAGGGGATGGGGGCGGGGTCTGGGGTAAGGGGAGAGGCGCAGGCAGAAGAGGGGTGGGTACATTCCTCTCTGACATATTCTACATAGTTTCTGTGTGGATTTTAGGAGCTTTACATCATGTTGTTGATGTGGTTCCTGAGTTGTGAAAACATTTTGCCTGGCAATGTAATTGATCTGATATTTTGCACAGAAGCAGTGTCAGAAATGCTCACGCAGACTTGGTATACTAGCACTACACGAGGCACAGCAGTCAAAAGGACGTGTTGTGTTGTAATATGGATATGTGCTGAAGTTGAATGCAATAGAGAGGTGCTGCAGTGTTTTGAAAGGCTTGCTATGACTTTGGTGATGGGTGTAACTATGTTGACTGTTTTGATTCAGCTGTAATGGCTTCCTGTTCCCATTTGCATTGTGTTGTTCATTGTTATTTGCACGAGCTTGAGGACGGCAGCAATAACAGGAAATGAGGTGAAGCACACTATGTTGTGCAGAGTTGTTGCTAGGTAGATTGCATTTGAATTGTGTTTCCTTGATTCCTCACATCCTCTCTCCTTCTCAAAACACATCGGAGAAGATCGGGGCTCATATTTACAAAGAGTCTCAGAGTAGGAGTGCTGATCTAGGATAAAGTTGAGCCTTTTAAAATCAAATCAAATTGTATTTGTCACATGCGCCGAACACAACAGTTGAAGCCCTTACAGTGAAATGCTTACTTACAAGCCCTTAACCAACAATGCTATAAGAGGTTAAGAAAAATAAGTGTTAAGTAAAAAATAGAAAATAAAGTAACAAATAATTAAACAGCAGCAGTAAAATAACAATAGCGAGGCCATATACATGTACCGTTACATAGTCAATGTGCGGGGGCACCGGTTAGTCGAGGTAATTGAGGTGATAAACTCAGCAAAAAATAAACATCCTCTCACTGTCACAACTGCGTTTATTTGCAGCAAACTTAACATGTGTAAATATTTGTATGAACATAACAAGATTCAACAACTGAGATAAACTGAACAAGTTCCACAGACATGTGACTAACAGAAATTTAATAATAATGTCCCTGAACAAAGGGGGGGTCAAAAGTAAGTCAGTATCTGGTGTGGCCACCAGCTGCATTAAGTACTGCAGTGCATCTCCTCCTCATGGACTGCACCAGATTTGCCAGTTCTTGCTGTGAGATGTTACCCCACTCTTCCATCAAGGCATCTGCAAGTTCCCGGACATTTCTGGGGAGAATGGCCCTAGCCCTCACTCTCTGATCCAACCGGTCCCAGACGTGCTCAATGGGATTGAGATCCGGGCTCTTCGCTGGCCATGGCAGAACACTGACATTCCTGTCTTGGAGGAAATCACACACAGAACGATCAGTATGGCTGGAGGCATTGTCATACTGGAGGGTCATGTCAGGATGAGCCTGCAGGAATGGTACCACGAGGGAGGAGGATGTCTTCCTTGTAACGCACAGCGTTGCGATTGCCTGCAATGACAACAAGCTAAGTCTGATGATGCTGTGACACACCGCTCCAGACCATGACGAACCCACCACCTCCAAATCGATCCCGCTCCAGAGTATAGGCCTCGGTGTAACGGTCATTCCTTCGACGATAAACGCGAATCCGACAATCACCCCTGGTGAGACAAAACCGCGTCTCGTCAGTGAAGAGCACTTTTTGCCCGTCCTGTCTGGTCCAGCGACGGTGGGTTTGTGTCCATAGGCGACGTTGTTGCCGGTGATATCTGGTGAGGACCTGCCTTACAACAGGCATACAAGCCTTCAGTACAGCCTCTCTCAGCCTATTGCAGACAGTCTGAGCACTGATGGGGGGATTGTGCGTTCCTGGTGTAACTCGGGCAGTTGTTGTTGCCGTCCTGTACCGGTCCCGCAGGTGTGATGTTCAGATGTACCAATCCTGTGCAGGTGTTGTTACATGTGGTCTGCCACTGCGAGGACGATCAGCTGTCCGTCCTGTCTCCCTGTAGCGCTGTCTTAGGTGTCTCACAGTACAGACATGGCAATTTATTGCCCTGGCCACATCTGCAGTCTTCATGCCTCCTTGCAGCATGCCTGAGGCACGTTCACACAGATGAGCAGGGACCCTGGGCATCTTTCTTTTGGTGTTTTTCAGAGTCAGTAGAAAGGCCTCTTTTAGTGTCCTAAGTTTTCATAACTGTGACCTTAATTGCCTACCGTCTGTAAGCTGTTAGTGTCTTAACGGCCGTTCCACAGGTGCATGTTCATTAATTGTTTACTGTTCATTGAACAAGCATGGGAAACAGTACTTAAACCCTTTACAATGAAGATCTGTGAAGTTATTTGGATTTTTACGAATTATCTTTGAAAGACAGGGTCCTGAAAAAGGGCCGTTTCTTTTTTTGCTGAGTTTATGTACATGTAGGTAGAGTTAAAGTGACTATGCATAGATAAACAGTAGCAGCAGCGTAAAAGAGGGGTCTACGTAGCCCTTTGATTAGCTGTTCAGGAGTCTTATGGTGTGGGGGTAGGAGCTGTTAAGAAGCCTTTTGGACCTAGACTTGGCACTCTGGTACTGCTTGCCGTGTGGTAGCAGAGAGAACAGTCTATGACTAGGGTGGCTGGAGTCAGTGACAATTTTTAGGGCCTTCCTCCGACACCGCCTGGTATAGAGGTCCTGGATGGCAGGAAGCTTGGCCCCAGTGATGTACTGGACTGTATGCACTACTCTCTGCAGTGCCTTGCGGTCGGAGGCCGAGCAGTTGCCATACCAGGCAGTGATACAACCAGTCAGGATGCTCTCGATGGTGGAGCAGTAGAATCTTTTGAGGATCTGAGGACCCATGTCAAATCTTTTCAGTCTCCTAAGGGGGAATAGGCTTTGTCGTGCCTTCTTCACGACTGTCTTGGTGTGCTTAGACCATATTAGTTTGTTGGTGATGTGAACACCAAGGAACTTGAAGCGCTCAACCTGCTCCACTGCAGCCCCGTCGATGAGAATGGTGCGTGCTTGGTCATCCTTTTCCTGTAGTCCACAATCATCTCCTTTGTCTTGATTATGTTGAGGGAGAGGTTGTTATCCTGGCACCACACGGCCATGTCTCTGACCTCCTCCCTATAGGCTGTCTCATCATTGTCGGTGATCAGGCCTACCACTGTTGTGTCATCGGCAAACTTGATGGTGTTGAAGTCGTGCCTGGCCATGCAGTTGTGAGTGAACAGGGAGTACAGGAGGGGACTGAGGACGCACCCTAGGGGATCAGCGTGGAGGATGTTGTTACCTACCCTTACCACCTGAGGGTGGCCCGTCAGGAAGTACAGGATCCAGTTGCAGAGGGAGGTTTAGTCCCAGGGTCCTTCACTTAGCTTTAGATGATAATTAGAGGTAACCTGATCCTTGATTAGTAGTCCTACGCTTTGTGAATACAGCCCACAGAGCAGGAACCCCATATATTCTGCTTCAATGCATTTTGAGGAGACAAAGATGAGGAATTTAAGAAATTCAATTGAGATTCCAAAGATGGTGGCGTAGGTGACAGTGCCTTAGCCTGGTCCCAGATCTGTTTGTGTCATCTTGACAAAGTCCATGTGAATTGGCAAGACAGCCCAAACAAATGTGACCAGGTTAATGTCGCCTTGCTTGACATCACACATGTAGATCAGTGCCTGTGTGACTGCAGTTCTTAAATGTCAGCTCAAAATGGCATATTGCTTTCTAGGATGTGTGTGCGTGCCCAGACTGAGATTAATAGCTCAATGTTGACAACTCACATTACATACTGTATGTCAGTGGACCATGTGAACAGCAATACAGGCATAAATGACAAATGAAAAAAGTTTGGTTAAGGGTCAAGCATTTTATATATATATATCTTTTTTTTTAATACAGATTTCTACACATTGTTTACTAAATTTAAGGATATTGTGTTTCAAAATCTAAGTCTGATTTGAATTTTTATTTATTTAGATGCTTTCAGCAATTCAACAAAAGCCAAACTTCATGAGTTCATGTCCTAGGGACCACAGTGCCTCCTGGCTTTGTAAGAAACGTGTCAATGTAAAACCAAGTCAAATGTACAAATATCAAATTCCCTAGCAAGAACCTTCTATCTTGAGTAGAAAAATATGAGAAGAGCCAACTGTTTTTCAGGGATGAGAAACATAGAAATAGTATTACTAGAATTTACATCCCCATTCAATAATGGACATACCCATTCAAGTAATTCTATGGAGAAAGTAGACATTTTCCAATTTTGAGCAGGTGGAGAAGACAAATGGTATGCGAGTGATTGAGTGGCTTTTAACGTTGTCAGGTCTCCCCAACCAAATGGGTATGTTAAAGAGGGATATTAATTAATTGCATAAATTAAAAAACAGACATTTCTACTTTAAAAAAGTGATGCTTTGCACAATAAAACTCATCCATATGAGGATGTTATGTTTCCATGAAAAGGGTAATTGGATGAAAATTGCATTCATTAGATACATTTTCAATAATTTTCAAAACTCTTATTTAGAAAACATCAAACAGTAAACTGGTTATGACCTATTTCAGTTGCGTGGCATTCTGTTGTACAAACATGAAATTAGAAATAGCCACTGCATTCTATCATGGTAAAATAAATAGTCAGAGTGCTATCTGAGTTCAGGGTCATGTTCAGTATGCATGAAATGAAACAAATGTTCTCTGAACTTGTCCAATAAGAAACTTATATTTTAGTTTACTGTTGCGAAGTGGTGTAAAGCATTTCGCTATGATGTGCCCTAATGAACACGACTTTAGGGGCAGCCAAACCGAGATATGAATTGAATGTTTACTGTTTTTTCACTGGAATAAAAAAGCATTAAATCTCTACTATTGTTCAGTGCAGGGACCAGTAGCCATCTGTGCAAAAATATGTTGACATTTTTAAAATAACAACTACAGTAAATGAGAGAATAATGACCCAAAAACTCCATGGCAAATCAAATGTAGGCTAGCTAGTTGTCTCTAGCTTGAGTGCAAGTCTGTTTGTGCCATCAATCCAACTCCTTCTCACTCATTGTCATGCAATGTTAGGCTTGACAAGGACAGCAATAGAGTTGGCAGGAGCACAAACAGATCTGGGACCAGGCTAAATTGACTCCCTTCTTAAAGCGCTACAGTACTGACTTAGAAAGCAGCCTTGCTTTTGTGGAGACAACTTACTTTCTCAACACATTCTCAAATAGCTATGATGTCACATCAAAACTTAACTCTTCCAACTAAAAACTTGACTTAGCCCAACTCCCACAAGCCCCCCATTTTCAAACATAGGTAAAGAGTAGGTAGCCTGGGTACCAATCTGTTTCTTCCATCATGCCACTTTGTCATGCCAAACATGGAGTGTGAGTGGAATGATGACACAAACAAATCTGGTACCCAGGCCAAAGACTAGGTAGTAACAAACGCTGTGTGGGTATGTATGGTAGCCATGCTTAGACATATATTTGTGTCTTTTAAAACCAATCAAGAAAGATTAGTTTGCCATGTACACATCTTCTAGACCTCAAACACTTCCTTGACTTTGGAAACACCCATTGTAAAGCGATGTGATCCAACCTCCTTTGAAAAATATACGTTAGAAAAGATATGAGGGTCTGAGCACAGAACTCAGATCTCACGCTGTTATGAGTTAATCTCACTTATTTACACCAATTCAGCTGGCAAACCACTGTACAAAATGTGCTACTCACCTTTAGGGGGCCTTATCGCAAATTTAGACAGTATATACAACAACAAAAAAGCACATACAAAACAAAATCAATCCTTTCACTGCAACGGACGCATTCTGAAAAATCAGCTGGTTTAATTTGGAGTCCGGCGTCATAGTCATTGCAGGGTAACGATAGTGGCTTGTTTTGTCCATCTGTCTAGCTGGGCATGAGGAGAGATTGTGCTTTCTCGATGGGCAGCATGAACTGTGGGCAGCAGGGTCCGACACTGAGGGTTGCCATGCCAGTCAGACAGGAGTCCAGGAGCATCGGGACAGCTCCGTAGAGGAGGGGGGCAGGGGCCAGCCACGGTGCTGCGGGGTGACCAGGGGTTCCAGGCTCAAGTAGTGGAGCAGAGGTGTTCGATGGGCCGCACTGGATGGAGCCAGGAGGGAGGCTCCCCACTGTAACTGGGCAGCCGGGGTAGTGCAGAGAGGAGGCGGACAAGGCTGGTTCAGTGTCAGGCTGGGGGTGTGGGTCAGTGTGGCTTAGGGAAGTGAGGAGAGAGCCCCATAGACACAGTATAGAGGTCTGGGAGGTGGTTGGCGAGCCGTAGTTGTGGTCGTTGTGGGTGTGGAGAGTGCCAGGCCGGCGGTTGTGACTGTCGTTGCCCAAGACGCAGCAGCGAGGGAGCTCGGATGCTGGACTTGGGGTCTCTGGGACTGGGAGCAGGCTTAGTGGTGGTGGTGGAGAGAGGCTGGAGCTAGGCAGGTGGACTTGGCTGACTGGGGCCAGGGGCTGGCTGCTCCTGGGGAGGCTGGTGGCGATAAGGCCCGCGACACTGGTCAGATACACCAGCCCCAGCATGCAGGTCACCTAGAGAGAGGTGAGGATGTGGATTTAGTGTATTTCTTTCAGTATGTTTTTCCTTTCCTCCGAAACGAACTACTTTCAAAAGTGTTGCTTCTTTCAATCAACACATAGTTTATCTGGGTTTCTGCAATGAGCAGTTTTCAGAAATTGATGTGATGGAAATGTTATACTTGTGCTTTTCTTATAACTAATTTCTGTGTTTTATTCATGTGCTGTTCTAATAACCAATTTCTATGTTCATGCAGGTGACTGATTTAACAAATCCTCACTTATCAATATCTACAATTTGGGAGTACGCCCAGACCTTGTTTTGAGAAAGAAAGATATTTCAGTTTCATGGTCCCAGCTTAGAGAGAAGAAGCCTCGTGAGGTATTGGTCTGTCACATGCATGACCCAATATTGATCGGTCACATAAATTAAACCAAACGGTAATGATTAATTATGCTAAATCATGCAAATATAACTTCTGTGTATAGCCGTATATAAGACAACTGCTAGGAGTGCCACAGCAGAGCTCCTGACAGACGTTCACTATGGTGCATTGAGTTTGTTGAAACCTCTCCAGCATGCTGACAATAAACAATGATTCATTTAAGATCGACTTCGAGTGTCCCTGTATAAGAATTTCCATGACATTGACATGTTAATTTCAGGGGTGTTTCTGAGACTAGCGTTGTGTCCATTCGGCACAAAACAGGAGAAAACATACTACCTGAACATGTCAAATAAGAAATGCTATTGTCTATTTCAAAATGTTCTGCTACGGTGTGCCCATACTGAGGATTACCCACAACTCAGTCCTTCAGTGCACTGTGGAGCCCACTGCTCTGTCCTCTGACCACTGGCCCCTCCTCACCTTGGCAAAGTGCAGGTAGATGGCAGTCAGTGCTTGTCGCCACGCCGCCTGCTCCAGCAGCACACAGAGGTCAGTGTAGGTGAACCAGCCTCGCTTCATCCCCTGGTTCTCTGCAATACTGGAGTCACAACAGGCCAGAGTTAATACACACACACACACACTCAATGCAAACAGAGAGAGAGAGATGGACCTAGAACAGAGTCTGGCTACGCTCATGTTACTACGCTCATGTGACACACACGACCAACCCTTTGTTTGAACTAGCAGCTCTGTATCAGATCTACCAGCCAAATTACCACAAGAACTTGACACTACTAATTTAGTTATTCCCTAAAAAGTCATGGGGCTTACAAAAATAGAAGTCTCTATGACATGCCGAACCCTTCATAGCTTCTTGTGTTTCTAATGCATTAGGAGTCACACACAGACACATCCGCCCACCCCGACACACAGGCTGATTTTTTTCTTGAGCTGATGGTTAGGGGGTCGGAACATAATTACAAATATTTTGTAGACTGCAAATTGACTACAAGAAGCCCAAACAGATATATTTGACGAAAACAAGATTTGTTTATATTGCACAGATTTGTATACGATCACATATACGGTACTGTATCTCTCTCTATTATGCATAGGAATACTTTGGAACAGAGTTCCAGAATTAAAATCACTTGGAAATGATTTGCTGGTGTTTTTACATTAAAGTAATGTCCAACAATACATTGAAAAAAAAAAGCTTTAAAATACATTGAAAAAGAATCACCCACGGGGAAACCTGCACTAGCACGAAAAACGATCTACGTGAATGACAAAAATCACAAACCTGGTTTCTAGTTGATTCAGTATGCCAAAGTAGTCCCCTGGCTCAGTGAAGAGGCTCCACTCCTAAAACACAGAAGTGAGAGCAGCTGTCAGATTGCATATTATATGGCCATACAAACACAGTACAATGGGATTTAAATATTAGTGATGCGCGTGTTGACACAACCTGCAGTCTCCATGGTTATAACCACGGGCGGGTGGGTTTAGGATCATGAAATATTGTGTGGATGACGGATGGGTGCTAGCAATGTTCCCTCTAAGCTGCAGTTCCCCCGGGACTGTCAAGTAGAATAAATACCAGCCTGCGCAGAGAAGCACGAGAATTAATTTAAATCAACTTTCTAGAGTTTTCAGCGTTAGTTAACACTATTAATGTTTCACTTTACTGTGGGAATTGTGATCAAAATCAACGCAATATTAGCCACTTTCAATGCAACAAACAGAAACAAAACAAGCTACGCAACACTTAATATGCAAAACGATCTATGCATGAGATCTGGTGGTAGACAGAAAGCATCAGAGTAGGATACTAATGCATTGACAGGCACGACAGGCCGTACTCTACAGTAGGCCTATATGCAAATAGACCATTGTCATGGATTGGTGCAATTGACTTTGAACTGGACTGTGTTTACAGCATGAGCGGTTGTGAGTATATGCGCTTGTTTTGAGATCAAAGCAAGAGCTACATGCAGTGACGTGTGCACATTCGTTCATATCCTTTGCTAGTCCAGTTATAGAACATTTCTAGTCAGCAATTGGGGACTGATTGCTTCCTACAAGAGCACAACAAGTGTCGGGTAAAGAGCATTTTTTTTTGTCTTAAAAAGGGACAGTGTTGTATATTGAGACCGGCTTGAATAAGCTAAGTAGCCAATAAGCAGAGGGTAGAATAATTTGTCTGATTCTCTGTAATAATGGTATGGGAATAATGACGTATTATATTTTGTAAAGTGGTTTCTTACGTCAAACAATATTTTCAGTCACATCCTTGTCTGGACAAGTGGATAAACAGGTTAATGTCAAGCCCTGCATGTTTTTTCCCAAAAAGTATCATGGAATAGCCTGCGGTTATGGAACCCCTACCTGTCCCAGACCTGCTGTTTTCAACTCTTAATGATCGGCTATGAAAAGCCAACTGACATTTATTCCTGATTATTATTTGACCATGCTTGTCACTTATGAACATTTTGAACATCTTGGCCATGTTCTGTTATAATCTCCACCCGGCACAGCCAGAAGAGGACTGGCCACCCCTCATAGCCTGGTTTCCCTCTAGGTTTCTTCCTAGGTTTTGGCCTTTCTAGGGAGTTTTTCCTAGCCACCGTGCTTCTACACCTGCATTGCTTGCTGTTTGGGGTTTTAGGCTGGGTTTCTGTACAGCACTTCGAGATATTAGCTGATGTACGAAGGGCTATATAAAATAAAGTTGATTGATATACAGTACCATTCAAAAGTTTGTACACACCTACTCATTCAAAGTTTTTTTTCTTTATTTATTCTCTCAACCAGCTTCATAAGGAATGCTTTTACAACAGTCTTGAAGGAGTTCACACATACTGTTTGCTGAGTACTTGTTGGCTGCTTTTCCTTCACTCTGCGGTCCAACTCATCTCAAACCGTCTCAATTGGGTTGAGGTTGGGGGATTGTGGAGGCCAGGTCATCTGATGCAGGCACTCCATCACTCCCCTTCTTGGTCAAATAGCCCTTACATAGCCCGGAGGTGTGTTTTGGGTCATTGTCCTGTGAAAAGTCCCACTAAGCGCAAACCAGATGGGATGGCGTATCGCTGCAGAATGCTGTAGTAGCCATGCTGGTTAAGTGTGCCTTGAATTCTAAATAAATCATTGACAGTGTCACCAGCAAAGCACCCCCAGACCATAGCACCTCCTCCATGCGTCTCGGTGGGAATCACACATGCAGAGATAATCCATTCACCTACACTACTTCTCACAAAGACACGGATGTCGGAACAAAAAATCTCAAATTTGGACAGCCAAAGGACAGATTTCCATCAGTCTAATGTTCACTGCTCATGTTTCTTGGCCTAAGCAAGTCTCTTCTTATTGGTGTCCTTTAGTAGTGGTTTCTTTGCAGCAATTCGACCATGAAGGCCTGATTCACGTAGTCTCTTCTGAATAGATGATTTATTTATTTTTATTTATTTCACCTTTATTTAACCAGGTAGGCTAGTTGAGAACAAGTTCTCATTTGCAACTGCGACCTGGCCAAGATAAAGCATAGCAGTGTGAACAGACAACAACACAGAGTTACACATGGAGTAAACAATAAACAAGTCAATAACATGGTAGAAAAAAAAAAGAGAATCTATATACAATGTGTGCAAAAGGCATGAGGTAGGCAATAAATCGAGTAGTTACAATTTAGCAGATTAACGCTGGAGTGATAAATCATCAGATGATCATGTGCAAGAAGAGACACTGGTGTGCAAAAGAGCAGAAAAGTAAATAAATAAAAGCAGTATGGGGGGTGAGGTAGGTAAATTGGGTGGGTAGTTTACAGATAGACTATGTACAGCTGCAGCGATCGGTTAGCTGCTCGGATAGCAGATTTTTAAAGTTGTTGAGGGAGATAAAAGTCTCCAACTTCAGAGATTTTTGCAATTCGTTCCAGTCGCAGGCAGCAGAGAACTGGAAGGAAAGGCATCCAAATGAGGTTTTGGCTTTAGGGATGATCAGTGAGATACACCTGCTGGAGCGCGTGCTACGGGTGGGTGTAGCCATCGTGACCAGTGAACTGAGATAAGGCGGCACTTTACCTAGCATAGCCTTGTAGATGACCTAGAGCCAGTGGGTCTGACGACGAACATGTAGCGAGGGCCAGCCGACTAGGGCATACAGGTCGCAGTGGTGGGTCGTATAAGGTGCTTTAGTAACAAAACGGATGGCACTGTGATAAACTGCATCCAGTTTGCTGAGTAGAGTATTGGAAGCTATTTTGTAGATGACATCGCCGAAGTCGAGGATCGGTAGGATAGTCAGTTTTACTAGGGTAAGTTTGGCGGCGTGAGTGAAGGAGGCTTTGTTGCGGAATAGAAAGCCGACTCTAGATTTGATTTTGGATTGGAGATGTTTGATATGAGTCTGGAAGGAGAGTTTGCAGTCTAGCCAGACACCTAGGTACTTATAGATGTCCACATATTCTAGGTCGGAACCGTCCAGGGTGGTGATGCTAGTCGGGCGTGCGGGTGCAGGCAGCGAACGGTTGAAAAGCATGCATTTGGTTTTACTAGCGTTTAAGAGCAGTTGGAGGCCACGGAAGGAGTGTTGTATGGCATTGAAGCTCGTTTGGAGGTTAGATAGCACAGTGTCCAAGGAAGGGCCGGAAGTATACAGAATGGTGTCGTCTGCATAGATGTTGAGATATCTGTTACTTGAACTCTGTGAAGCATTTATTTGGGTAGCAATTTCTGAGGCTGGTAACTCTAATGAACTTATCCTCTGTAGCAGAGGCAACTCTGGGTCTTCCTTTCAAGTGGCAGTCCTCATGAGAGCCAATTTCATCATAGCTCTTGATGGTTTTTGCAACTGCACTTGAAGAAACTTTCAAGATTCTTGCCTGCTACGAAAGGGAGAGTTGAAAATAAAGAAAGGGCAGGGCAAGAAAAGTAATGTTTGGGAAAGATTTGGTAAAGTGGTAAAAGAGGATAATAGCAGTGTCGGCTATGTTATGTGTGATGATTGTGAGGCGCTATACTTTAAATAGGCATATGACACTTCAAGGGAACTGTAGCCCACTGTTCAGATGGGTTAAATGGATACTGAAATCTGGAGACTGACTTTAGGTCTATAACCTCTCACAAAGCCTTAATATTAACCCCTGTGGAACTTAGCATTTATTGCAGTAAAATGATACACCAAATGTAGGAAACATTTTGACTCAAATAGGAGTGGAGAAATACGATTTTTGTTTCAGCATCTTGAGAGAAAGCGAATGCGCAGTTAGATACCGTCTGAGGTGGTATCTTTATCAGCATCATAAAAGCTGATAGTATTTCAACCACATAAAATATGCATCCAAGCCCAACTGAAATATTTTCAATATTGTTTACACAGCTTTCTATTTCCTTACAACCAGTCCAACTGATGCCATTTGGAAATTTACACAGAAAATATTTCCTTTTTTTTTTGTTATTGCATTTTCTCCCGGTTCCTGAACGTCTTTGCTCCGTGAAAGAAGCAGAGATGACAGAAAATTTGACCAATGTCAACTAGATTGAAGCATTCATTCTATCGATTTATGATATTCTGGTGAGCAAGGGTTTATTTAGTCTTCTAGGGAAACATAATGATGGAAGAGAAGCTGCATGTATCTAATTATAGACAAGTTGACTAAAAAAGCCTACCAAAATGTCTGAAATTATAAGCAGAAACATACCGAAGTCAGGCAAAAAAATAAATCCTGCACCTTCTGTCAAAAAATCGTTCTGCTGTCTCTGACTGTAGCCTACAGCGCATTTTCTATATTAGCTGGTTAGGGTCGGTCCTCAGATTTTCATTGCGGGCGAGTACGGGTGAACTAACGGTTGACCCACGCACCACTATTAAATATATGGCTCTGAGTGGGACCACACGTTTCTGAGCCTGTGTGTATAGTATGTAATACTACGCATAACTTACAATAGCATCGAGGAAATTCATCTCCAGGGTGTTGACAGTCTGGACGTCCAGTTTCCCAGCAGCCCCCCACTCGTCATTGAACACCTCCTCGTCCTCCCCTTCGTCGTACAAATATTTGCTGGCAACCATCTGGAGGAAAGGCGACACAGGATTAGGAAGTTAAGATCAGTCCATATGTCATAGAAAGCTAGATGTGTTTGCATCTTTCTCCTCACACATACTACACAGGAGATTCCATCTTATTACTTGTTATTTTTGACTTGACTATTGTTGTTGACTGATATACTGCATTGTTGAAGAAGCTATCACGTCAGCATTTTGCTGCATCTTTTATACCTGCTGTAAACAGTTTGTGACGAATAAAATGTGATTTGATTTGAAAACATTTCCCAGACACACACTTAAGCCTACTCCTGGTCTAAAAAGCACATTGCGGGTGGCTGCGGGAAATTCTAAATTGAACAAGAATTAGGTGTAGTATATGGGTTTGGGCTCTACATGCCCAGCAATTATAGAAGCCCATTTTCATAACAAGTTGTTCTGTGCCCATCACATGCATAGCCGTGGCTTAATTCTGGAGAGACGACTAGTGTTTCACAGACATGGCTATGACCTAATTCTGGCGAGAAGACCTGTGCTTTTCAGTCACCCACATGGCCATTGCATAATTCTGGTCAGACGGTCTAATGCTTATCACATAGGCTAAAATAGCTGTTGCCTAATTCTGACGAGACAACCTTTGAGTCCCAAATGGCACCCTATTCCATTCAATCAAATAAATATTGTCACATACTTCGTAAACAGCAGGTGCAGACTAACAGTGAAATGCAGATCTTGGGTCTGATCATAAGCAGTACACTACAAAGGGAATAGGGTGCCATTTGAGACGCATCCAACCTTTGGCCCACATACCATGGAGATAAGGAAGAGGTCAGAGGAGGAGATCTTTTGCAGGTATTCGGGGTTCCTGTGTCGTAGCCTTTCGATGTAGACCAGGGCCAGCATCATGGCACACGGAGAGATGCACGCCTCCCTGAAAAACAGACCAACTATATTAAGTTATGAAGACCATTACATGCCCAGAAAGGATAACAAGTGTCAACATTCACTGACAACATACCTCGCGACATGAGCAGCATATTTCTTGTGCAGTTTTCGAATTGGGCTAGGGGCAGATTTCTGAAGGAGTTCCACAGCAATATCTAGAAATCATATTCAGAACATATGAATGAATCATTCAAAAATCAACACAGTCACACATGGACAGGACACAACCTAACAGACAGAATAGCTAACCTGTAACAGGACAGGAAAGGTTATCTATAGAGCCGTCTTGGTCCAGGCCATAGTACAATCGCTTCCGCACTCTCTCAGACAGTTTCTGATGACCAGGAAGAAACTGTGAAGGCAGATCAGAGTTCATCATTGAGCGAAGGGCCTAATTAAGTTACATTACAAAAACGAACCTGAAATAACGTTAGCTAGCTAACTTTACATAAGCAAGTCATGTCAACACGGTTGGAATAAGTTAGCTAACTAGCTATCCTACAAACCCTTATATTCGGTTATCCCATTGTGTTTGCTGGCTACCGTTTTACGAGGTAACAGTTAACGTTAGCTTCAACTTCACGACTTGTCACCTAAATCCAGAACAGCCACATTCACATATAGCTAAGGTTAGCAGGCTGGTTAGCTACGTTACAGCGTGAGCTAGTACAATACTGTACAGTATGTAACGTTAAGCGTTAACCTTGCCGTGTTTTGATGTTCAGACAGGCGTGTTTTGATGCCTAAGACAGGCATACAACACGTGTTGTTTAACCTGGTATACACATTTAAAATGCGATTATTACCAAATATGTCTAAAACTCACGTCAACCCGTTTGCTGTCATATTTAACTACCTAAACTAGCCAACTCAGCTAGCGTCACGACAGGCCAACTTACCGTAAACTCCTGAAAGTCAGAAAATTGTAATGTTCGTTCACTAAACAATTCGTTGAAATCCATGATGTCTAACCAGCATGAGCCAAATAGAAGAGAAAATCTAGCTGAATAGCTATAAAACGGCGCCTGGTTTTACTCAGGCTAGCTAGCACAGCAGTAACCCCGGTCGTGATGGCTGACAAGCCAGGAGGGAGGGAACAGTTATGCAATGTACTAAATGGCTACAAAATGTTGTCTAATAATATAAAGCTAGCAATATGATAAATTAGTAAAAACAGAGCCCACTTCGTAACAATACATCTTTAATAATACAATTTATTAACATATACACACCCTTTTTTTAATATATTTTTTTAAATAAATGTATTTGACATCGATGCCACACAAACATTGGAAGAGTGACAAAGGCGAAGACCACACTACAAACAACTATGGCCCCAAATCACATACAAAAAAGTTTGACATTGTGTCAAAGCAGTTAATATCAGAACAAAAATGTTGCATTTCTGTAATGGCATCAAACACATGGAAACCAATAGTTTGATGTATTTGATACCATTCCACTCCAGCCATTATCACAAACCTGTTCTCCCCAATTAAGGTGCCACCAACCTCCTGTGGTGTCAATGTCACTCATTCACACATAACATTTCAAACTCATGGTGCATTAGTGTAAATTATTTGACTGCACCAGTTTGTGCACATTGTACACCTACAAATGATTGACTGCTGTAGTGGTAGAGCAATGATTTGCTAGCAAAACCACTCTAGCTCTTTGGTATTACTTCTGTAGTCACAAATGCATTTGGGATTTATCTATTTATTTCAGTCTGAAATAACTTTCCATGATGTAAAGTCTGCTGTGCAATATATGGATGGTAAGTATGTCCATTTTCACGTCCCCTTGATTAATGCAGACAGTTTCCAATTCAAACTCGTAACTCTAGAGACTTCACGTATATATAAAGTCCCTATTCTCTCCCAAATAACTCAAGTTCAGTTAAATGGATATATCTTCCCTTATGGCCCTTTTTTAAATAAAAGAAACAGAATTTGACAATACGTACTGTAAATGGAGTGTGATTATTATCAACAGATATTGACAAACTCCACACTGCCGTGGGAATGCAAGGCATAGATATTTACAAATTTAAATACAGACTAATTTCTTCCATTAAAATAAAGATACACTAACAGTAGTTCTTTACGCAAAACGGGTAGCAGCATAGAAAGGTTTGAGAATTCGTGAGAAGAGTTCATTCATAGAACAAGGTTTGCTTTTCCATCGATTCTGTTCTCTTTATTATACTGCCAGTAGTTCTTATTGATCACCATTGGTGACAAATAAAAGTTACAGCCAGCAAACTTTGCATGTATCAGTCAACACCTAGACTGTACAGTACATGATAATGCCCAAGTCTGATTGGAGTAAAACTGATGCAGTTTGATGCTAAATAGACTAAATAGACAAAATTTCTGTTTTTACTAATAACCAAATGTAGATTTTGAAGTTCTTGTACACATACCTTTGTATTTAGATAAAAAAACAATTAGAGTGAAACAGATTTTTTTGTTAAACATTCACATCGGTCTGAATCGCTTCAGTAGTCTATTAAGTATAATGTAAGTCTATTGCTTGTATATTAGCTAACAAAAATGATCCGTCTCATAAGCTAAAAAGTGGGTGTAGTAAAAAATAAAATAGATAATTTACAATGAACCTGTTCAATAAGACTATCTCTAGATGCTGTAAATAAAAACAAATACATTTCTCTACCCTTAAACATTAGTCAACAATTCAAAGTGTTGTGAGACACTGACAAACTGCCTATTCCTGCACTTAAGGGTGGGGATTAGTCTACTTTGGATTTGCTGCCACTTCTCTGGACGGCTGCAGTCAACCGACTTCAGACAGCAAGAGGACGGATTATACGGAGTCCTGGGTCGTGTTCATTAGGGACTAATCTCTCGTGGACAGACGCATGTAACAGAACTGGTATCGTAGTGTATGTCAAAAGACTGTGGGATGTGACAACAGCGAGGTGCACAGAGTTTTGCCACTGATCATTTAGAGAAATCATGATTTTGCAGGTGTTCGCATCTTTCAGATTTTGGAAGGGGAGGGGACATTTGGCCCCTTGACTTGCCCGTAACATGCAGAGAGGGTTGGGGTGGGGCTTAACTTTACTCATAACCGAATGAACCTCAATGGACAGATAACTTAAAAAAGTGCAGACAAAACAGCCTTTTGAGGTATCTAATCCTCTCCCTGAGTCCCTTGTCCGTCTCCTCACAATGTCTACATATCCTTGACCTCTCACTCTATCCTCAGTGGCTCCTGTGGCCTGCAGTGGCTGATGGGGGCTGTAGTTTCTCAGACTTCCTGTCTTTGGCTTCTGTGTCAGAGGCTGAGTCTGAGTCCTGGGCATGTTGCTGCTTCGTCCACATGTCACAGTACAACCCTCCCTTAGCCAGCAGCTCATCATGCCTGGGAGGGAGAAAGTGGAGAATATGTAGTTACAATGGGGACACACAATCACCATTAAAGTCATCATCATGTACTGTGCCAAGATGTTCCCACATGGCCACTGTATGGTTTTGAGAACAAGACTATAGTGTGACTATAGCATCATAAACATTGGTCTGTCCCATTCTTTAGATGTTTGTTTCTTGAAGAGCATAAAACAATATTTTGATTGGAATAGACTTGTGGAGTGTGCACCAATTGAACAATCACTCTTTCAACCATTCCCTCACCGTCCTCGCTCTGCTATCTGACCGTCACTTAGAACAAGAATCTGGTCGGCACCGATGATGGTCGACAACCTGAAGACAGACAATTCATCATCAGACGACAGACCAGACTGATCCAAACCATACAAACTCAGCATTAGAGGGGAGAAATGTGTGTGTCCTAATCACAGGAGGTTGGTTGCACCTTAATTGGTGAGGACGGGTTTGTGTTAATGGCTGGAGTGGAATAGTATCCAATACATCAAAACACATGGTTTCTATGTGTTTGACGGCATTCCATTTGCTGCGTTCCAGCCATTATTATGAGCCATCCTCCCCTCAGCAGCCTCCACTGATCCTAATGTATGGGTTCCCTCTATACATGCATTTTTGTCCACCTGAGACCCATCCCTTACCTGTGAGCCACGACGATGGTGGTCCGATTGGAGCACACTTTGGTGAGCGACGCCTGAATGTTGCGCTCCGTCTGTGTGTCTAGAGCAGATGTGGCCTGTGCAGAGGGAAAGCTTTATGAGATAAATTACATGACTAAAATATTCAAGTTCAGTGAACTTGTATTAATCCACTGTAACACAATATGACAGGAGGATCAGTGGTGTGGGGGCAAAAATTGGCCCTCATCAAATACGTTAAGAATGCATCCTTGCTTCCTCTCGTCCTTGAAGAAATATCTGTTCTGACATGGCTGGACTGGACTGGACTGGTGAAACCTAAGTGATAGAGCCGTTGATTTCACCAATCATTTTGTGTAAGCTCAGCGATAACTTCAAGCAGAGGAGGGAGGAAGTGTGTGTTTTTAAAGTATTTGAATGCTCCGGAGTGAAGTTTCCCCTAGGTAAAGATCTAGGACCAGCTTCCCCTCCCCAATCCTAAACTTAGCCAAAAAATAATTTAAAAAATGCAAATGACCCAAGATCATTGTCTCGGGGCACCTATTTGAACACGGTCATTGACCCTCCTGGTGGCCCATCCTGAAAGTTTACCTCATCCAGCAGGATAATCTGAGGGGCCTTGAGGATGGTCCGGGCGATAGCCACCCTCTGCTTCTCCCCCCCACTCAGCTTCAGACCCCTCTCGCCCACCTGGGTGTCGTATCCTGGGAGGGGGACAGACAGAGAAAACACAGACACAAATGTCACTCACCTCATACAGTAACAATGCACCTGGGAGCTACTGTGTGACCTCTGCAAAATCTCCCCACTTGTTTCAGGAAATGTAGATGTGCATGTCAAAATGCTTCAGCAAATGTGGTTGGTAAATACAAAACACCTATGCAAACCCTTAAAACAACAACATTGACACCCATAAGCCAACTTCAGGTTAAGTACAGCCAGAACTATAATGGCAGCTTAAAGCGCTGGTTTCCCAGACACAGATTAAACCTAGTCCTGGACTTAATGTAGAATCTCTATTGAAACATTTTTTGGGGTCCAGGACAAGGCTTATTTAACCCTTACCCGGTAAATTGACTGAGAACACATTCATTCTCATTTACAGCAACAATCTCGGGAATAGTTACAAGGGAGAGGAGGGGGGCAAGAATGGGCCAATTGGAAGCTGGGGATGATTAAATTGCCATGATGAGATGAGGGCCAAATTGGGAATTTAGCCAGAACACCGGGGTTAACACCCAAACTCTTACTAGGGCTGGGTGATATATCAAATTAATTCAAATGTATGTTTTAGCACGATGTTCCAAAATGCCTGTCTCGTAAGAATCAAGGTTTTTATTTTTATTTTTTATGAGTGTTCTTCTGTCTTTTTGGTCTAGTCTCCTTCACTCCTTCTGTGTTGTGTGCACCTTTCCACAGACAGCAAGTCCCTCCCCCTTCCACTCACAACAACAAAATACAAAAGATAAACTTGCTATTTGCATTTGAAGTTTGATCCAACAGAAGCGGTAATATGGACACAGAAAAACCTAAGACATTTTATTGTAATACATTTACATTTAAGTCATTTAGCAGACGCTCTTATCCAGAGCGACTTACAAATTGGTGCATTCACCTTATGATATCCAGTGGAACAACCACTTTACAATAGTGCATCTAACTCTTTTAAGGGGGGGGGGGGGGGTTAGAAGGATTACTTTATCCTATCCTAGGTATTCCTTAAAGAGGTGGGGTTTCAGGTGTCTCCGGAAGGTGGTGATTGACTCCGCTGACCTGGCGTCGTGAGGGAGTTTGTTCCACCATTGGGGTGCCAGAGCAGCGAACAGTTTTGACTGGGCTGAGCGGGAACTGTACTTCCTCAGAGGTAGGGAGGCGAGCAGGCCAGAGGTGGATGAACGCAGTGCCCTTGTTTGGGTGTAGGGCCTGATCAGAGCCTGAAGGTACGGAGGTGCCGTTCCCCTCACAGCTCCGTAGGCAAGCACCATGGTCTTGTAGCGGATGCGAGCTTCAACTGGAAGCCAGTGGAGAGAGCGGAGGAGCGGGGTGACGTGAGAGAACTTGGGAAAGTTGAACACCAGACGGGCTGCGGCGTTCTGGATGAGTTGTAGGGGTTTAATGGCACAGGCAGGGAGCCCAGCCAACAGCGAGTTGCAGTAATCCAGACGGGAGATGACAAGTGCCTGGATTAGGACCTGCGCCGCTTCCTGCGTGAGGCAGGGTCGTACTCTGCGAATGTTGTAGAGCATGAACCTACAGGAACGGGTCACCGCCTTGATGTTAGTTGAGAACGACAGGGTGTTGTCCAGGATCACGCCAAGGTTCTTAGCACTCTGGGAGGAGGACACAATGGAGTTGTCAACCGTGATGGCGAGATCATGGAACGGGCAGTCCTTCCCCGGGAGGAAGAGCAGCTCCGTCTTGCCGAGGTTCAGCTTGAGGTGGTGATCCGTCATCCACACTGATATGTCTGCCAGACATGCAGAGATGCGATTCACCACCTGGTTATCAGAGGGGGGAAAGGAGAAGATTAATTGTGTGTCGTCTGCATAGCAATGATAGGAGAGACCGTGTGAGGATATGACAGAGCCAAGTGACTTGGTGTATAGCGAGAATAGGAGAGGGCCTAGAACAGAGCCCTGGGGGACACCAGTGGTGAGAGCACGTGGTGCGGAGACAGATTCTCGCCACGCCACCTGGTAGGAGCGACCTGTCAGGTAGGACGCAATCCAAGCGTGGGCCGCGCCGGAGATGCCCAGCTCGGAGAGGGTGGAGAGGAGGATCTGATGGTTCACAGTATCAAAGGCAGCCGATAGGTCTAGAAGGATGAGAGCAGAGGAGAGAGAGTTAGCTTTAGCAGTGCGGAGCGCCTCCGTGACACAGAGAAGAGCAGTCTCAGTTGAATGACTAGTCTTGAAACCTGACTGATTTGGATCAAGAAGGTCATTCTGAGAGAGATAGCAGGAGAGCTGGCCAAGGACGGCACGTTCAAGAGTTTTGGAGAGAAAAGAAAGAAGGGATACTGGTCTGTAGTTGTTGACATCGGAGGGATCGAGTGTAGGTTTTTTCAGAAGGGGTGCAACTCTCGCTCTCTTGAAGACGGAAGGGACGTAGCCAGCGGTCAAGGATGAGTTGATGAGCGAGGTGAGGTAAGGGAGAAGGTCTCCGGAAATGGTCTGGAGAAGAGTGGAGGGGATAGGGTCAAGCGGGCAGGTTGTTGGGCGGCCGGCCGTCACAAGACGCGAGATTTCATCTGGAGAGAGAGGGGAGAAAGAGGTCAAAGCACAGGGTAGGGCAGTGTGAGCAGAACCAGCGGTGTCGTTTGACTTAGCAAACGAGGATCGGATGTCGTCGACCTTCTTTTCAAAATGGTTGACGAAGTCATCAGCAGAGAGGGAGGAGGGGGGAGAAGGGGGAGGAGGATTCAGGAGGGAGGAGAAGGTGGCAAAGAGCTTCCTAGGGTTAGAGGCAGATGCTTGGAATTTAGAGTGGTAGAAATTGGCTTTAGCAGCAGAGACAGAAGAGGAGAATGTAGAGAGGAGGGAGTGAAAGGATGCCAGGTCCGCAGGGAGGCGAGTTCTCCTCCATTTCCGCTCGGCTGCCCGGAGCCCTGTTCTGTGAGCTCGCAATGAGTCGTCGAGCCACGGAGCAGGAGGGGAGGACCGAGCCGGCCTGGAGGATAGGGGACATAGAGAGTCAAAGGATGCAGAAAGGGAGGAGAGAAGGGTTGAGGAGGCAGAATCAGGAGATAGGTTGGAGAAGGTTTGAGCAGAGGGAAGAGATGATAGGATGGAAGAGGAGAGAGTAGCGGGGGAGAGAGAGCGAAGGTTGGGACGGCGCGATACCATCCGAGTAGGGGCAGTGTGGGAAGTGTTGGATGAGAGCGAGAGGGAAAAGGATACAAGGTAGTGGTCGGAGACTTAGAGGGGAGTTGCAATGAGATTAGTGGAAGAACAGCATCTAGTAAAGATGAGGTCAAGCGTATTGCCTGCCTTGTGAGTAGGGGGGGAAGGTGAGAGGGTGAGGTCAAAAGAGGAGAGGAGTGGAAAGAAGGAGGCAGAGAGGAATGAGTCAAAGGTAGACGTGGGGAGGTTAAAGTCACCCAGAACTGTGAGAGGTGAGCCATCCTCAGGAAAGGAACTTATCAGGGCGTCAAGCTCATTGATGAACTCTCCAAGGGAACCTGGAGGGCGATAAATACACAAGATAATACACAAGAACTTAACCTTTTTAACGACACCCTTTTTATGTCTCAACTCCCAAAATGTAGAACAGAGCAGACCCTACTAAAATGAGAGTATGGTAAATGAATGCTCAGTTTGTACCGCTAGCAGCATTTTAGCCACAGACTTATGTGCTAGCGGTCTATTCTGTGTTTTAGAAATGTGCAATGAGAATAAGAAATATGCATTTATATAATGAATTGGCAACTCGTTCTCATTCTGAGAAATAAGCATCTTCTCATCAAGTTAGGCCACTTGATTTCAATATCTAAACAAAGTGAACAGGCTATGTTTATCAAGCAGTTGGAGGCAGGAGGGTGTATTCATAACAGTTCAACTGTTCTACGTTGTTAGAAAGCAAATTGATACAAGTTGGCTAGACTTTAAATATAGTTTATCTGGCTACTCACTAGCACATAGGCTTGTGCTTGAGAGATTGTTTATGAGATCTGTGCTAATTTCCCATAATGCCTGCTTCAAGAAGTTGGTCATTATTAGTGGATGTGCATTTTGCATGGTTCTGGTTACAAAAGGGCATTTTTATGACAAACTTGAAAGCCAGATCAGTGATTATTGCAACAACATAAAAAGGAGGTTAAACTAATTTGATTAAATATATATAATTATTAGTGGGTCTTATGTTTGTGGAAGGCTTATATTTAGCCTAGGTATAATTCATTACATTATTCCTGACTGTTTGAAATGCAGTGTATTGAGCTTTAACTGTGCAACAATGCCTATTTAGAAAAAAACATATATTTTTTTAAGGAGATACACTACATGGTCAATGGTATGTGGACACCTGCTCATTTGTGAGGTCGGCACTGATGTTGGGCGATGAAGCCCGGCTCGCAGTTGGCTTTCCAAATCATCCCAAAGGTGTTTGATGGGGTTGAGGTCAAGGCTCTGTGCAGGCCAGTCAAGTTCTTCCACACTGATCTTGACAAAGCATTTCTGTATGGACCTCAGTCTGTGCAAGGGGGCATTGCCATGCTGAACCAGGAAAGGGCCTTCCCCAAACTGTTGCCACAAAGTTGGAAGAACAGAATTGTCTACAATGTCATTGTAATGTTAAGATTTCCCGTCACTGGAACTTAGGGCCTAACCCGAACCATGAAAAACAGCCCCAGACCATTATTCCTCCTCCACCAATTGTCCGTCGGACTGCCAGATGGGGAAGCGTGATTCATCATTCCAGAGAACGTGTTTCCACTGCTCTAGAGGCCAATGGCGGTGGGCTTTACACCACTCCAGCTGACGCTTGGCATTGCGCATGGTGATCTTAGGCTTTGTGTGCTGCTGTTCAGCCATGGATACCATTCATGAAGCTCTCAACGAACAGTTATTGTACTGACGTTGCTTCCAGAGGCTGTTTGGAACTCAGTAGTGAGTGATGCAACCGAGGACAGACAATTTTTACGCGCTACGTGCTTTCATCTTTCGGCGGTCCCGTTCTGTGAGCTTGTGTGGTCCAACCATTTCGCCAGTGAGCCATTGTTGCTCCTAGACGTTTCCACTTCACAATAACATCACTTACAGTTGACCGGTGCAGCTCTTGCAAGGCAGAAATGTGACCAGCTGACTTGTTGGAAAGGTGGTATCCAGTGGTAGAAAGTACTTAAGTAAAAATACTTTAAAGTACTACTTAAGTAGTTTTTTGGAGTATCTGTACTTTACTTTACTATTTATATTTTTGATAACTTTTACTTCATGACACATGCCAAAAGAAAATATTGTACTTTTTACTCCATACATTTTCCCTGACAACCAAAAGTACTCGTTACATTTTGAATGCTTAGCAGGACAGGAAAATTGTCAAATTCACGCACTTATCAAGAGAACACGTGGTCATCCCTATCAAGAGAACACGTGGTCATGCCTCTGGCCTGGCGGACTCACTAAACATAAATGCATCTTTTGTAAATAAGGTCTGAGTGTTGGAGTGTGCCTCTGGCTATCCATACAGAAACTGGTGCCGTCTGCTTTGCTTAAAAACTTCTTGTCAATAGGGGGGCGCCATTTCGACTTTGTAAAAATTAGTTCCCAAATTAAACTGCCTCGTACTCAATTCTTGCTCGTACAATATGCATATTATTATTACTATTGGATAGAAAACACTCTCTAGTTTCTAAAACCGTTTGAATTATATCTGTGAGTAAAACAGAACTCAAGTTGCAGCTAACTTCCTGTCAGGAAGTGAGAAATTTGAAATCGGGCACTCTGTTCCAGGGTCAGTTTATTAATTTGCATGTAATCTATGAGTCGACATGCTCTGCATACGATTTCCCCTGGATATCCGTAAGCAGTGAGAATTGGAATGGTGTTGCTAGGCAGATCTGAGGCCATATAAAGGCTTTTGGAACCAGGGGTGCACTCTTTTCAACATTCGTCATGTCGCAAGACAGACCTCAGGATGGCATTCTGAAAAGCTCTCGTTATAGGCCTTAGATATATCCAGCTCTGATTTTATTCGATATAGGTGTTAAAAACATCATAATGTAGTTATTTTAAACCGAGTTATATCAGTTTACATCAGTATATTGCGATTTTTGGAATTTTCTTTGTGCTTTCTTTGTGCTGCGTTATGAAGAGTGGGACACGTCTGGGCCACATAGCTAATGTTTGCTGCTAATTCCTAAGTTGAAGACAACAATCTACAACCGAGCAACGATGATTCTGGACAAAGGACAACTTGCACAAGATTCTGATGGAAGCTCATCAAAAAGTAAGAACTATTTATGATGTTAAGTCGTTGTTCTGTTGAAAAATGTAAAACTACTATTCTGCCATTAATTTCGGTGCGGTCTCGCTTTAACGCACGCTGTATGTCGTAGTAACGTTAATTTTTAAAATCTAACACAGCGATTGCATTAAGAACTAATGTATCTTTCATTTGCTGTCCAACCTGTATTTTTTAGTCAAGTTTATGATTAGTTATTGATTAGATTAGGTGCCTCTCCCAAGATTTCTCCCGACATTTTGTTGGCAGCTTGGCTACTATTCTCATTGTATAACCACGATTTGTGCCGCTAAATATGCACATTTTCGAACAAACAATATATGTATTGTGTAATAAGATGTTATAGGACTGTCATCTGATGAAGTTTTGAGAAGGTTAGTGAAAAATGTAATAACTTTTGCTGGTTTATTCGCTATCGCTAACGTGCATGAATCAATGCTGCTGTGTGGTTGGCTATTGTAGTAAGCTAATATAATGCTAAATTGTGTTTTCGCTGTAAAACACTTAAAGAATCTGAAATATTGGCTGGATTCAGAAGATCTTTGTCTTTCATTTGCTGTACGCTGTGTATTTTTCATAAATGTTTTATGATGAGTATTTCGGTAATTCACGTTGCTCTCTGTAGTTATTCTAGTTGCTTTGGTGAGAGTTGTGATGGTGGCTGCAATGTAAAACTATGATTTATACCTGAAATATGCACATTTTTCAAACAAAACATATGCTATACACTAAATATGTTATCAGACTGTCATCTGATGAAGTTGTTTCTTGGTTAGTGACTATTTATATCTTTATTTGGTTGAATTTGTGATAGCTACCTATGCAGGAAAAAAATGGTGGGAAAAAAAAGTTGTGTCTTTTGCTATGGTGGTTAGCTAATAGAAATACATATTGTGTCTTCCCTGTAAAACATTTGAAAAATCAGAAATGATGGCTGGATTCACAATATGTGTATCTTTCATTTGGTGTCTTGGACTTGTGATTTCATGAACATTTTATTATATGATATCCATGTGGCTTTAGACTAGGCTATGCTAGTCAGCTTTTTGATGGGGGGGATCCCAGATCTGGGTTTGTGACTCGTTAGAGGTTTTAATATAAGGAAATTGAAATGATTTATACTTGTACTTTTGATACTTAAGTATATTTTAGCAATTACATTTACTTTTGATACTTAAGTATATTTAAAACCAAATACTTTTTGAATTTTACTCAAGTAGTATTTTACTGGCTGACTTTCACTTTTACTTGAGTAACTTTCTACTAAGGTATCTAAGTATGAAAATTGGGTACTTTTTCCACCACTGGGGGCATCCTATGATGATGCCACATTGAAAGTCACTGAGCTCTTCAGTACGGGCCATTCTGCTGCCAATGTTTGTCTATGGAGATTGCATGGCTGTGTGCTCGATTTTATACCTGTCAGCAACGGGTGTGGCTGAAATACCCGAATCCACTAATTTGAAGGGATGTCTACATACTTTTGGCCATGTAGCGTATTTATTGTGAATCACCCATAAGTTTGAAAAAAAAATCTAGATATGATTTTTTGGCAATATCACACAGCCTTAACTCATACGATAAGTGCCAGGGGATCTTTAGTGACCACAGAGAGTCAGGAAATCCGTTTAAAAACCAATCCGAAAGACGGTACCTTACACAGGGCAATGTCCCCAATCTCTGCCATGTGGCATTGGGATCTTTTTTTAGACCGGAGGAAAGAGTGCCTCCTACTGGCCCTCCAACACCACTGGATCTCCCATCCAGGGACCGACCAGCATCGGCCCTGCTTAGCTTCAGAAGCAAGCTAGCAGTGGGATGCAGGGTGGTATGCTGCTGGCTTAATCGGTGTTCAAGAAACCGTCAAAAGAGATTATTATTTCCCATAATTAGTATTTCCGTACCTTCTGGGAACGTCTGGATCTTCTCGTGAATGTCTGCGGCGATGGCCGCCGCCTCCACTTCGTGGTCGCTGGCAGAGATGCGTCCGTAGCGGATATTGTCGCGGATGTTGTCGTTGAAGAGGACTGTGTCCTGGGGCACCACGCCGATGTGGGCACGCAGAGACACCTGCTTCACCTGCACCCAGAATTGAAGAGTCTCAGAAGGGTGAAACGGGGAGGCACTACCTGGACTTGTAAAACCACCAAAACGCATTGAAAACAAAATGTTATATACAGCATGTGATCCATCACAAGACAGACAGCCTGGGAACTATTTTCTTGCAACTGGGCAAATTAGTCACCTTAGAGATGTCCTGGCCATCGATGCGGATGCATCCTCCCTGGACGTCATAGAAACGGAAGAGCAGGCGAAGGAGGGTGCTCTTACCGCACCCTGACTGGCCAACCTAGGGGCGTCCACACACAAACACAGACAGTTGAGAAGCGAGAACAATCGACAGATCCAAACAGGCACGACTGTTGAGAAAAAGAGAGAAAATAACCACTCTTCAAGACCGAAGTCTAGTATTATTTGCTAAAAGAGCCACTGAACACGCTGATTGGAACGTGCGTTTTTCTGTTGCTCTCAGAAAAACGAGATTTCAGTCTCGAAAGTGTGTTTCCTGTTTCCGATTCCACGTTTGGTTAATGATGTTTGTCCCCCACGAGACACTGCAGACGCAGAAGCCTATTTCACGATTTCCTCAAAATACCAAGAATGAATCTAAGATAACGCAACAAATCTTTAATTAATTTAGCTGTTTTTTGCCAAGGATGTTTTAGTGGCGCAATTTTACATCTAACTAAGGTGTTTGGTGCAGTATTTCGCAAGTTAAAAAAAATGTGTGAGGTGTTGTCTTATGTAAGCAAAGTCAGAGCCGCTGGGCAGGTCTATCTCACTCTATATGCTATTGGCTAGAGAGCGATCACCACAGCTGTTCACCCCATGTTAGTGGGCAAATGAACGTCGCACACTTTATAGTCAATTTTGACACTAGAATAACCTTTTCTGACTCATATCGATGCCACATAGGCCGTTTTCAAAAGGATTTGTTGCTTTTTAAAGGCAATCGCTCTTTAACCTCTGGGTTATGCATGGAATCCAATCTTACCAATGCAACAGTATGGCCTGGCTGCACAGTGAATGATACGTCCTTAAGAATCTCCTTCCTTAAAAAAACACAGAAACACAAAAAATATATGTAATCAAAGGAGAACACTGGAACAACCACAACTATGATTATTCATCAAACTGTTTCTGAATCATTAACTGTGTATGGCTAGTGGTTAATTTGGAAATTGGGAGGTGCCGGAACAAAAAGTGAGCCGAGAGGGAGGGTGACCTGGGAGGGCTCTTAGGGACCGGAACACATGGGGAAAAAATTAAATCACCTTTATAATAAAGAATTGCATGCATTCAAGAGGCGCTTGAAGTTGCACACATGGGGATTTTTTTATTTTTAAGTTTAGGGTCTAGGATTTTTTGTTGCCTTTCAGAAACACATTTCTTGCTATTGTACATAATTTTAGATGACTGGGGACATTAGCAGAATCTTATTTAATACGTCACAAATGATTGAAATGACATTCTACTATGACACTGACAAACAGAATCTGAGATCAATAAAAACGACCTTGTATTGAATCCATCAATAGCCTAGACCAGGGATCATCAACTAGATTCAGCCACATGCCAATTTTTTCTTAAGTGGATGGTCGGGGGGCCAGAAAATAATTACAAATCATTTGTAGACTGCAAATTGACCGCAAGAAGCCCAAACAGACATAATGTTTGACTAAAACAAAATCATTTCAAATCTCGCTTGCGTTTGTATACGATCACGTCTCTTTTATGCGTGGGAATACTTCGGAACAAATGTCTTAAATTAAAATCACTTGGAGTGGATTACCCAGAGTTTTTTGGTCTTTTATGTCCAACAATGAAAATCCACTCAAAACGTAGTATTTTTTGCTCATAAAACATGGGGGGGGGCAAATAAAACCTTATTCAGCCCACAGGCTGCCAGTTGGCCAAGGTGTGTGGAGTGACATAAATTGTAAAATATGAGGAAATTATAGTCCTAAAAAAAGCTTTCCAGTTTCACTGACTCACCAAATGATGCGCAGCTCCTCCCCCCCCTTCTAATTTCTTTATGTTTGTGGCTAGATTCAAATATTTTCTGTGGCACACATCAGAGTCACATACTTTCTATAGAACATTTACATTACATTTAAGTCATTTAGCAGACGCTCTTATCCAGAGCGACTTACAAATTGTCAGGCTATGCAACCAAAATGAATAATTCATGTATGTGTGTTATATTAAACAGAGGAGGGAGTAAAATGTAGGCAAGCAATAAACATTTCAGAACAACTACTAGTTGATTAAGGGAGAGATGACGAATTTTGGCAAAGAGATTTTTATTTTTTATTTTTTTTATTTTACCGTTATTTTACCAGGTAAGTTGACTGAGAACACGTTCTCATTTGCAGCAACGACCTGGGGAATAGTTACAGGGGAGAGGAGGGGGATGAATGAGCCAATTGTAAACTGGGGATTATTAGGTGACCATGATGGTTTGAGGGCCAGATTGGGAATTTAGATATATTAGATATATATATATTAGATAGATATATTTATAGACTAATAAACTTGGGGGGTTCTGGCAGGGGGGAGCTTTTCGGCACAACACCGGAACGAAACCGCCCCAAAATTGAGAGGTGCTGGATCATTAGTCCAAAGAAGACCTAAAAATACATCTAAGTGATCTAAGTGAGGACTTACCCATCAATGTAGCTAAAGTACACATTCTCAAACTCCACTTTTCCCAGTTTATAGAGAAGGTTCCCTGCATTCACCACGTCCTTCACCTGAAGGGAAATCAAAGTAAATCTATTTGACAAAAAAACTATTTCCCATAACGCAGTGCAAAGAAATCCTGACAGACACCAAAATGCTGGTCATTGACTCTCGCATAATTGGTCAGCTGCTCGATTAAGTTCTGGGTCCACACATGTTAAGAGAAGAAATAAATTGCTAGAACAAGGAGTGCAACCGGAACAAGGAGCTCCACTCTCTCTGTTCGCAAGTTACGGGCAGAAAGTCTATCCCACTTCTGAAATTCGAAAGATGCTAAGACCTGCGAAATCGTGATTTGTCCAAATAACCAGTGTCGAAAACCCAAACACTGGAACTACTACTGCTCGTTATCCTACGCATCCCAATCTCTCGGTTAACACGCATAATCTTCCCATGAGAGACTGGTCATCATCAACATTAGTCCTCGACAACCAATTTCAAAATTACCTCCTCTTCCTCGGTGAAGAGCTTAAACATGCTCTCCATGTCGATGAAGGACTTCTGGATAATTCTGTGGAGGATGAAGACCAATGTATTATACAGAGCCCGTTTTTGATTATGGGTACTGTATGGGTACTGTAATACATGATGTGTCTCTAATAGTCTAACTTCATTTGCTTGTGTCTTTCCTGATCTAGTAACACATGACAGGTGAAGCAATATGCTTTTAGCTATAAGTGATAGACATAAAGCAGACTAGGGAAGGATGTAAGGAAGTAGAATTGAAACTCAGCCCATAACACCTCTCACCTGTAGTAGGTTCCAAACCAGTTGAGAGGGGTGTAGAGCTGGATGATGTAGGTGCCGAAGAGAATAAAGTCTCCAAGCTGGGGATAGAGGGCACTAACCTGGTTAAATGTATCATAACACTTCACACACCACATTAATTATTAAGAAAAACATGTGACATCACTCAGTGTTATAGGATTTCTTTTTCTTTTCGCAAAACCTTTTTCAAACATGTATTTTTCACGCATGAAAGCATAGCAAGGCTGCTTGGCCTTGTAGTGATGCAATACGTCTGTGTTTTTCATTTGTATTGATTTTGTTTGTCTGCAAGGCAAGCTGCAAGAATAATTTCCTTATTAGAGTACAATGAAGTTTTAGAATCTAATGTAGGACATAGAGCCGAAAAACAGCGTAGCCCTAGCATAGAGAAAGAGAAAAGCGGCCTGAGATTGAGGTGAGACAATAGAGCTTTTCGCCATACTGAGCCAAACCAGGCTGCAGTGGCCTGGTTATGCCTCCAGACATTCACCGTAGTTGCTGGAACCATGCTGAAAAGCACAATGTGAAAAAAGCCAGCAGTTTGTTTTAGAATGGCTCAATAGTAATTTTTAGGAATCACATAATATTCAACAAATATAGCAGTGGGGTAGGTTGTGACATTTTTTTACATTCAGCATCGCTACGTCAAGGGAAATATACCATTATTTCTAACAAAGATTTCTACAGTACACACACTACATGACCAAAAGTAGGCGGACACCATCTCGTCGAACATCTTGTTCCAAAATCACGGGAATTATTTTGGAGTTGGTCCCCCCTTTGCTGCTATAACAGCCGCCACTCTTCTGGGAAACAAAGTACTGAGTAAAGGGTCTGAATACTTATGTAAATGTAATATAATTTAATTTTTTATATACATTTCCTAAAAAAAACTGTTTTTGCTTTGTTATTATGGGTTATTGTGTGTAGATTGTTTTCCCCCCTCATCAATGTAATACATTTTAGAATAAGGCTATAACGTAACAGATGTGGAAAATATATTATTTAATGACAAAGCAAAACATTTTATTTTATTTTTATGTTTGCTAATGAAATATCAAATTTACATAAGTATTCAGACCCTTTACTCAGTACTTTGTTGAAGCACCTTTGGCAGAGATTACAGAATCAAGTCTTCTTGGGTATGATGCTACAAGCTTGGCCCACCTGTATTTGGGAAGTTTCTCCCATTCTACTCTGCAGAGCCTCTCAAGCTGTGATTTTGGATGGGGAGCGTCGCTGCACAGCTATTTTCAGGTCTCTCCAGAGATGTTCGAGCAGGTTCAAGTTCGGGCTCTGGCTGGGCCACTCAAGGACATTCAGAGACTTGTCCCGAAGCCACTCCTGTGTTGTCTTGGCTGTGTGCTTAGGGTAGTTGTCCTGTTGGAAGGTGAAGCTTCAACCCAGTCTGAGGTCCTGAGCTGTTTTTCATCAAGGATCTCTCTGTACTTTGCTCCGTTCAACTTTCCCTCGATCCTGACTAGTGTCCAAGTTCCTGCCCCTGAAAAACATCCCCACAGCATGATGCTGCCACAACGCGTCACGATAGGGATGGTGCCAGGTCTCCTCCAGACGTGACGCTTGGCATTCAGGCCAAAGAGTTCAATCTTGTTTTCATCTCATAGTCTGAGAGTCTTCAGGTGCCTTTTGGCAAACTCCAAGCGGGCTGTCATGTGGCTTTTACTGAGGAGTGGCTTCCGTCTGGCCACTCTACCATAAAGGCCTGATTGGTGGAGTGCTGCAGAGATGGTTGTCCTTCTCGAAGGTTCTCCCATCTCCAAAGAGGAACTCTGTCAGAGTGACCATCAGGTTCTTGGTCACCTCCCTGACCAAGACCCTTCTCCCTCGATTGCTCAGTTTGGTCGGGCGGCCAGCTCCAGGAAGAGTCTTGGTGGTTCCAAACTTCTTCCATTTAAGAATAATGGAGGTACCCTTCCCCAGATCTGTGCCTCGACACAATCTCGGAGCTCTACGGACAATTCCTTTGACCTGATGGCTTGTTTTTTGCTCTGACATGCACTGTCAACTGTGGGACCTTATATACACACACACACACATATATTGGGGGCTCCCAAGTGGCGCAGCATCACTACAGACCCTGGTTCGATTCCAGGCTGTATCACAACCGGCCATGTTTGGGAGTCCCATAGGGCTGCGCACAATTGGCCCAACGTCATCTGGGTTAGGGTTTGGCTGGGGTATGCCGTCATTGTAAATAAGAATTTGTTCTTAACTGACTTGCCTAAAAAAAATTGACAGGTGTGTGGCTTTCCAAATCATGTCCAGTAAATTTAATTTACCACAGGTGGACTCCAATCAAGTTGTAGAAATATCAAGGATGATCAATGGAAACAGGATGCACCTGAGCTCAATTGAGTGTCATAGCAAAGGGTCTGAATACTTATGTAAATAAGCTTTTTCTTTGCAACTTTAGGTAGAAAATAAATCCCTTTTGATGAAAATAAATGGTGTGGTCACCTGTTTTCTCTATTCTCTTATGGGTTATTCTGTGTAGATTGCTGAGGATATATATATATTTTTAAATCCATTTTAAAATAAGGCTGTAACCTAACAAAATTAGGAAAAAGTCAAGGGGTCTGAATACTTTCCGAAGGCATATATAGTTTTGTATATATTTGCTTTTTTTTCAGGATATCCCGCGACCCCAATTTAATATCAGGCGACCCCTAATTTGGGAACCACTGCCTTAGGCACAACTTACCCCACTCTCCCCTACCCAACATTCGATTTGGACCAAACTTCTTTCCTCAGACCTGAGGAATCCAATAAAATTGTCAAAAGCCACCCACAGACCCCACGCCAATCCCACCCCAACCAGTATAAAGTGAAATTTGGCATTGAAGTTGCTTGCGTTATTTACCACAAATCTGTAAAAGTACCATGTTTTTGCCCACTAGATGCCGCTGTTCCTGCTACTGCCACACCATTTATACATTTAGCTTGTCTCGTGTTTAATAAATTGATCAGAACATTTTCTTTGCCACTTTAGGTAGAAAATAAAGTATTTTCGCTCATGATGGAAAATGTATTTTCTACCTAAAGTAGCAAAGAAAAAAAGCCTTCTGTGTTCTCTTTTCGTCCCCGTCTGCATATTTGCAATCAAACGCCAGAATTATCTCCTTAGCTATCATACTCTCGGTCCTCCAGAAAGCGGAGAGCAACAATTATGCAGGTCTACGCCATGATATCTTTTTTAAAAAGCAGCATGAGAAAGGATTACCTACACATACTGACCAGCTCAAATTATAGCGCTACATGACAGACCAATCCTCTCAGCATTTCCAGCCAGCTCATTATCTCAGCCAATCATGGCTAGCAGGAAGGTTGTTGACTTTTTCCATGGCTAAACCAACTAGGCTCGTAATTTAACAATTTTATTTGTATTTACTGATGGCATACAAGTTTGTTATTAAGACACATGGAAGTTCACATGTTCCAGAAGGCATTTCTGCCAAAAAATGCCTTTTGATTTAAAAACAAACAAATGGCGCTCCTGTGAAGTAGTGATGTGCGACATACACCTAGTTTCCTGAAACTAGTCACAATTGTGTGGCCAAAACAGTCCTCCATGAAAGCAATTCAGTTTGTCCTTCTCTTGGTAACCTAATGCTTTAACCCAACTCTACTTGAATAGTACAAAAAATGTATGGCACAATTCTCATATGAAGACTTTTCCGTCAAGCCCATAACGGAGAAATGGGCAGACTAAAATGTGACAACCCTAACAAAATAATACAATTATAAACCCTTGCATGGCAGTCGACCCTAACAAAATAATACAATTATAAACCCTTGCATGGCAGTCATATGTTTTTCAATATAATTATTAGAAAACATCTCTATAGGTAGTGTGTTTAGTGACAATGACCATTAATCCCAGCCCAACCCAATACCATTGCAAACACTATATTTGGGACTTTAAGCATTAAAGGTCATAACATTGAAACCATTACAATGGATGTAGCCTAATGGTTTGCTTGTTCACCTGGAATGGTCCAACTAACCTTTTTTGAAGGAAATAAACCACACACAGAATATATGTTTCCTGGACACATATTAAGCTTAAGAGAAGGACACACTAAATTGCTTTCATGGAGGACTGGCTTAAATTGTGAGGATGACCACACAATTTATTTACATTTACAGCAAAATGGATAAAAGGTTGTGGCAGTAGCAGGAACAGCTGCAAAGCCTGGTACTCTCACACTAATTTATTGTAAATAATGCAATCAACTAAAAAAACAAATCTCTCTGAACAGAAGAAAAAAAATGTAATCAGGGAATACATTACATAGAATGAAGAAGCAATACTCCAAGCCACAGCTCCATACTATTTGTCAGACATTGAGAACTGATACTGGTTGTTGCCGTGTGGTGTGGGGGGTCCGTGTGTGGCTTTTGATCATTTCATTGGATTCCTCATGTCTTACTCATTGTTAGGAAGAATCATGGTCCAAATAGGATGTTAAGTATTATAAACTCAGCAAAAAAAAAAACATCCCATTTTCAGGACCCTGTCTTTCAAAGATAATTCGAAAAAATCCAAATAACTTCACAGATCTTCATTGTGAAGGGTTTAAACACTGTTTCCCATGCTTGTTCAATGAACCATAAACAATTAATGAACATGCACCTGTGGAACGGTCGTTAAGACACTAACAGCTTACAGACGGTAGGCAATTAAGGTCACAGTTATGAAAACTTAGGACACTAAAGAGGCCTTTCTACTGACTCTGAAAAACACCAAAAGAAAGATGCGCAGGGTCCCTGCTCATCTGCATGAACGTGCCTTAGGCATGCTGCAAGGAGGCATGAGGACTGCAGATGTGGCCAGGGCAATAAATTGCAAAAGCCGTACTGTGAGACGCCTAAGACAGCGCTACAGGGAGACAGGGCAGACAGCTGATTGTCCTCGCAGTGGCAGACCACGTGTAACAACACCTGCACAGGATCGGTATATCCGAACATCACACCTGCGCGACATGTACAGGAATACAACAACAACTGCCCGAGTTACACCAGGAAAGCACAATCCCTCCATCAGTGCTCAGACTGTCCGCAATAGGCTGAGAGAGGCTGGACTGTGGGCTTGTAGGCCTGTTGTAAGGCAGGTCCTCACCAGACATCACAGGCAACAACGTCGCCTATGGGCACAAACCCACCGTCTCTGGACCAGACAGGACTGGCAAAAAGTGCTCTTCACTGACGAGTCGCGGTTTTGTCTCACCAGAGATGATGGTCGGATTCGCGTTTATTGACGAAGGAATGAGCATTACACCGAGGCCTATACTCTTGAGCAGGATCGATTTGGAAGTGGTCCGTCATGGTCTGGGGAGGTGTGTCACAGCATCATCGGACTGAGCTTGTTGTCATTGCAGGCAATCTCAACGCTGTGCGTTACAGGGAAGACATCCTCCTCCCTCATGTGGTACCATTCCTGCAGGCTCATCCTGACATGACCCTCCAGCATGACAATGCCTCCAGCCATACTGCTCTTTCTGTGCGTGATTTCCTGCAAGACAGGAATGTCAGTGTTCTGCCATGGCCAGTGAAGAGCCCGGATCTCAATCCCATTGAGCATGTCTGGGACCTGTTGGATCAGAGGGTGAGGGCTTGGGCCATTCCCCCCAGATATGTCCGGGAACTTGCAGGTGCCTTGGTGGAAGAGTGGGGTAACATCTCACAGAAAGAACTGGCAAATCTGGTGCAGTCCATGAGGAGGAGATGCACTGCAGTACTTAATGCAGCTGGTGGCCACACCAGATACTGACTGTTACTTTTGATTTTTACCCCACCTTTGTTCAGGGACACATTATTCCATTTCTGTTAGTCACATGTCTGTGGAACTTGTTCAGTTTATGTCTCAGTTGTTGAATCTTGTTATGTTCATACAAATATTTACACATGTTAAGTTTGCTGAAAATAAACGCAGTTGACAGTGAGGACGTTTCTTTTTTTGCTGAGTTTATTATTATTTATTTATTGAAGATTATATAAATCCTATAAATTAAAATAGCCAATTTGGGTGCAATCAATTAGCTTAATTTATCCTAGATCAAATTATACATTTCAACAAAACAATGTTTCAGGAATGCTAATCTTATCTGTTTCTAACTAAAGAAAGTTTTCAGCACAATCTGAGATAGGGGGTGTCAAAATCCTCTTTCTTCTGCTTTTCGGGGTGGAATGACCCTTAAGCTAGCAAGCACTCTGAGCTCAGTACCTTAAACTTGCCCTCCTGGAAAAAGTAGGCACAGAGCAGTGAGCCTGCCAGTAGGCCTGAGCCAACAATCAGGTTCTGGGTCTGGTTCAGGAAGGCCAGAGAGGCTTGGGTCTTCCATTCTGAAATCTTGGATGGGAAGGGACAGACAGAACGCAAATGCAACATTACAATCAATATACTTATAGCCTGGTCCCAGATCTGTTTGTGCCGTCTTGCCAACTCCTATGGTCATTGTTATGCAGACCATAAATACAACATTATAATAAATAGAGTTATTGCCTCGTCCCAGATCTGCTTGTGCTGTCGAAAAGACCTGGAAACAACAGATTTACAAAAGGTAAAGAGAAATGTCTACTGGTGGCCGTTCTAAAATCATAGCACATCATCAATAATGGCACGCTCAATCAATCAACATTTCAATCAAATGTATTTTAGAAAGGCATTTTTTTACACCAGCAGTTGTCACAAAGTGCTTATACAGATACCCAGCCTAAAAGCCCATAGAGCAAACAATGCAGATGTACAAGCACATTGGCTTGGAAAAACTCCATAGAAAAGAAGGAACCAGGCTCTGAGGGGTGGCCAGTCCCCTTATGGCTGTGCATTATAAGAGTACATGGCCATTAAGGCCAGATCGTTCTTCAAGACATTCAAATGTTCATCTATGACCAGCAGTGTCAAATAATTATAGAGGTTATAGAGGGTGCAACAGTTCAGCATCTCAGGAGTAAATGCTGGCTTTTCATAGCCGAGCATTCAAAGGTTGAGACATCAGGTCGGGGGGGGGGGGGGGGGGGGGGGGGGTGTAGAGATGTAGAGAGGAAAGGTCTGCAGAAACTCGAACTATGCATGCATCTAAGGTGGTCAAACACATCTACCTGAATAACCAAAGCAAGCACTCTGGTGTAACTTTACACAGATCTACATTCTCAACTCTTCAGCGTTTGACATCTATAGACCTAGATTACCTGATACTTCAGGATGGCGTCCTCAAAACGGTCCACTTCATAATTTTCTGCGTTGTAGTACTTCACCTGTTGGAAAAACACAACAATCGCAGTCGTGAAGCAACTTTGAAGCTGCAAAATGTAATGTGTTTGTGGACAGCTTCATGTGCCAGGTGGGGATTCTGGATCGTGTTCATTAGGCACCCAACAGACTTAAACAGAGAGAGACTACCTGGACTTATTTTTCATTTTCAGTTGCACATTTTTTTATATGTTTTTTTTAAACATTTTCCAATGTGTGTCCGTCCTGTGGTGGTTATTTCTTTATTATCAAATGAGGAGAGACAAACGTATCACACAAATCAGAGTTGTACTTAAACAAAATATTTATGAACTTATTAATAAGGAAAGCAGGTCACACCACACACACAAGTGCTCTGCAATAACAAGGCTGGTCAACCCAACACTCTTGACTTTAATTGCAAAGATACACCCACTTAGTCTACATGACAAACAACAGATATGTGGAATGGGTCACAAGGTGAGACTTGATATAAGAGAAAGGAGTATCCCCCAGCCAAATAGTATGTCGTGTAGACTGTTCTTATTATACAGAAACCAGAGTTTGGCCCCTAAGACAAGGTTCCTCTCATACCCGAGCCATCTCTCCCTGGTACCTAACACTAAACAAACACCAACTCCTTCTATGAAATGCATGCTGTAGGTATTAATCACCAAACCATTCATAAATCAATGGCTCCTCCTCTCAGTTCACACAGACACAGATAACCGAGTCCTAATAGAACCCTATTCTATTGCATAAAACAACAATTTGATGCAATAACAGTATTATAAATTAATCTTGTAATTTCTCCACCATAGTCCTAATGAACACGACCCAAGTATTGAGGTTATAAGTCAATGGGAGCATCTCCGTACCGTCTCAAAGTTGAGCAGGGAGTCCACTGCCTTGGACTTGGCGTTGTTGTCCTGGGTGTTCATGTCTCGCCTGTACTTAGTCCTCCATTCCGTGATGATGATGGTAAGGGCTGGAGCAATATATTGATGGACCATTATGAAATATTACATTGTTATTACCAGGGGTAGGAAAATGTTCAGGGAACAGAACCAAAAACCGAAAGAAGAAAAAAATGAAGAAGGAAACTGATCTCTTGTGTTCCGGAATATAACCATTCTTTTAAAATCTTGAGAACTGGTTAATAATGAATGTTATTTTTGGTTCCAAAAATATTCCTCCCGATCTATTATGTTTATATAATTCTGTAAAGTTATAATGCTAGTTATTGAGTACCACAGTATGAGCCATAATAACAATCAAATCTAGCGGTCAAACAAGGAAATGGTTCCAAAAAAATAGCGCCGGAGAAGAGGGCTGACGTGTCTCCAACCGATTGTGTTTTTTTGTTTGTTTATTTGATCTTATTTGTAACTTATTTTTTAAACTTATTTTGTACATAATGTTACCGTCTCTTATGACCAAAAATAATTTCTGGACACCAGGACTGCGATTACTCACCACAGACTGGCAGAATCCTTTTTTTCCTTTAACAAGTTAAACAAGCCCAACGTCAACGAGATACTGCTTTCTCGGGAACAGGCCCAGATCCCCGTGAAAAAGAGGTGGAGAAAAAGGGGCCAGAGGAGGGCTGCCTTTTGAGAATTCGTAGGCGATCGAATAACCCCCACTTCCTTCCATTCTGCCAGCAAACGTGCAATCTTTGGAGAATAAAATAGATTACTTACATGCAAGATTAAACTACCAACAGGACATTCAAAAATGTAATATCTTATGCGTCACGGAATCGTGGCTGGATGACGACACTATCAACATACAGCTGGCTGGTTATACGCTGTACCGGCAGAATAGAATATCGGCGTCTGGTAAGACAAGGGGCGGCGGTCTATGTATTTTTGTAAATAACAGCTGGTGCACGATATCTAAGGAAGTCTCGAGCTATTGCTCGCCTGAGGTAAAGTATCTCATGATAAGCTGTAGACCACACTATCTACCTAGAGAGTTTATCTGTATTTTTCATAGCTGTTTAGATACCACCACAGTCAGACACAGGGACAAAGAAGGGACAAAGTGGGACAAAATAAGGACAGAAAAAAAGGGAAAGGGGGGAAAGGGGAAATTAAGGTGAAGCAGTCCTCTAAAGACACAAAAGACAATAATACAAGAAACAACACTTCTATTGCCTCTCCCTCTACGATACGCACTTCCGGGTTGGAGCGAGTAGTTGCATTCCGCTTTGCTCCACAGGTAGTATTACATTTCATTTCATTACAGTACAACAGTTTGATTTGTTTGATCTTAGCTGGCTACATAGCCGTCTTTGTATCCAAGATAATTGTGTAGTCTAGAGTAATTGTCGAGGTTACCTAGCCAGTTAGAGGTTACCTAGCCAGCTAAACTTTCAAACAAAGTCAACAACGCAGCCACTGCTAGCTAGCCTATTTCACCAGCCAGCAGTACTATATCATTTTAGTCAATAAGATTTTTTGCAACGTAAGCTTAACTTTCTGAACATTCGAGACGTGTAGTCCACTTGTCATTCCAATCTCCTTTGCATTAGCGTAGCCTCTTCTGTAGCCTGTCAACTATGTGTCTGTCTATCCCTGTACTCTCCTCTCTGCACAGACCATACAAACGCTTCAAACCGCGTGGCCGCTGCTACTCTGGTGGTCCCAGCGCGCACGACCCACGTGGAGTTCCAGGTCTCAGGCAGCCTCTGGAACTGCCGATCTGGGGCCAACAAGGCAGAGTTCATCTCAGCCTATGCTTCCCTCCAGTCCCTCGACTTCTTGGCACTGACGGAAACATGGATTACCACTGATAACACTGCTACTCCTACTGCTCTCTCCTCGTCTGCCCACGTGTTCTCGCACACCCCGAGAGCTTCTGGTCAGCGGGGTGGTGGCACTGGGATCCTCATCTCTCCCAAGTGGACATTCTCTCTTTCTCCCCTGACCCATCTGTCTATCGCCTCCTTTGAATTCCATGCTGTCACAGTTACCAGCCCTTTCAAGCTTAACATCCTTATCATTTATCGCCCTCCAGGTTCCCTTGGAGAGTTCATCAATGAGCTTGACGCCCTGATAAGTTCCTTTCCTGAGGATGGCTCACCTCTCACAGTTCTGGGTGACTTTAACCTCCCCACGTCTACCTTTGACTCATTCCTCTCTGCCTCCTTCTTTCCACTCCTCTCCTCTTTTGACCTCACCCTCTCACCTTCCCCCCCTACTCACAAGGCAGGCAATACGCTTGACCTCATCTTTACTAGATGCTGTTCTTCCACTAATCTCATTGCAACTCCCCTCTAAGTCTCCGACCACTACCTTGTATCCTTTTCCCTCTCGCTCTCATCCAACACTTCCCACACTGTCCCTACTCGGATGGTATCGCGCCGTCCCAACCTTCGCTCTCTCTCCCCCGCTACTCTCTCCTCTTCCATCCTATCATCTCTTCCCTCTGCTCAAACCTTCTCCAACCTATCTCCTGATTCTGCCTCCTCAACCCTCCTCTCCTCCCTTTCTGCATCCTTTGACTCTCTATGTCCCCTATCCTCCAGGCCGGCTCGGTCCTCCCCTCCTGCTCCGTGGCTCGATGACTCATTGCGAGCTCACAGAACAGGGCTCCGGGCAGCCGAGCGGAAATGGAGGAAAACTCGCCTCCCTGCGGACCTGGCATCCTTTCACTCCCTCCTCTCTACATTCTCCTCTTCTGTCTCTGCTGCTAAAGCCAATTTCTACCACTCTAAATTCCAAGCATCTGCATCTAACCCTAGGAAGCTCTTTGCCACCTTCTCCTCCCTCCTGAATCCTCCTCCCCCTCCTCCCTCTCTGCTGATGACTTCGTCAACCATTTTGAAAAGAAGGTCGACGACATCCGATCCTCGTTTGCTAAGTCAAACGACACTGCTGGTTCTGCTCACACTGCCCTACCCTGTGCTTTGACCTCTTTCTCCCCTCTCTCTCCAGATGAAATCTCGCGTCTTGTGACGGCCGGCCGCCCAACAACCTGCCCGCTTGACCCTATCCCCTCCTCTCTTCTCCAGACCATTTCCGGAGACCTTCTCCCTTACCTCACCTCGCTCATCAACTCATCCTTGACCGCTGGCTACGTCCCTTCCATCTTCAAGAGAGCGAGAGTTGCACCCCTTCTGAAAAAACCTACACTCGATCCCTCCGATGTCAACAACTACAGACCAGTATCCCTTCTTTCTTTTCTCTCCAAAACTCTTGAACGTGCCGTCCTTGGCCAACTCTTCTGCTATCTCTCTCAGAATGACCTTCTTGATCCAAATCAGTCAGGTTTCAAGACTAGTCATTCAACTGAGACTGCTCTTCTCTGTGTCACGGAGGCGCTCCGCACTGCTAAAGCTAACTCTCTCTCCTCTGCTCTCATCCTTCTAGACCTATCGGCTGCCTTTGATACTGTGAACCATCAGATCCTCCTCTCCACCCTCTCCGAGCTGGGCATCTCCGGCGCGGCCCACGCTTGGATTGCGTCCTACCTGACAGGTCGCTCCTACCAGGTGGCGTGGCGAGAATCTGTCTCCGCACCACGTGCTCTCACCACTGGTGTCCCCCAGGGCTCTGTTCTAGGCCCTCTCCTATTCTCGCTATACACCAAGTCACTTGGCTCTGTCATATCCTCACATGGTCTCTCCTATCATTGCTATGCAGACGACACACAATTAATCTTCTCCTTTCCCCCCTCTGATAACCAGGTGGTGAATCGCATCTCTGCATGTCTGGCAGACATATCAGTGTGGATGACGGATCACCACCTCAAGCTGAACCTCGGCAAGACCGAGCTGCTCTTCCTCCCGGGGAAGGACTGCCCGTTCCATGATCTCGCCATCACGGTTGACAACTCCATTGTGTCCTCCTCCCAGAGTGCTAAGAACCTTGGCGTGATCCTGGACAACACCCTGTCGTTCTCAACTAACATCAAGGCGGTGACCCGTTCCTGTAGGTTCATGCTCTACAACATTCGCAGAGTACGACCCTGCCTCACGCAGGAAGCGGCGCAGGTCCTAATCCAGGCACTTGTCATCTCCCGTCTGGATTACTGCAACTCGCTGTTGGCTGGGCTCCCTGCCTTTGCCATTAAACCCCTACAACTCATCCAGAACGCCGCAGCCCGTCTGGTGTTCAACTTTCCCAAGTTCTCTCACGTCACCCCGCTGCTCCGCTCTCTCCACTGGCTTCCAGTTGAAGCTCGCATCCGCTACAAGACCATGGTGCTTGCCTACGGAGCTGTGAGGGGAACGGCACCTCCGTACCTTCAGGCTCTGATCAGGCCCTACACCCAAACAAGGGCACTGCGTTCATCCACCTCTGGCCTGCTCGCCTCCCTACCTCTGAGGAAGTACAGTTCCCACTCAGCCCAGTCAAAACTGTTCGCTGCTCTGGCACCCCAATGGTGGAACAAACTCCCTCACGACGCCAGGTCAGCGGAGTCAATCACCACCTTCCGGGGACACCTGAAACCCCACCTCTTTAAGGAATACCTAGGATAGGATAAAGTAATCCTTCTAACCCCCCCCCCCCCCTTAAAAGAGTTAGATGCACTATTGTAAAGTGGTTGTTCCACTGGATATCATAAGCTGAATGCACCAATTTGTAAGTCGCTCTGGATAAGAGCGTCTGCTAAATGACTTAAATGTAATGTAATGTAATGTCAGAGGCTGGCACTAAGACAGCATTGAATGAGCTGTATTCCGCCATAAGCAAACAAGAAAACGCTCACCCCGAGGTGATGCTCCTAGTAGCCGTGGACTTTAATGCAGAGAAACTTAAATCCATTTTACCAAATTTCTATCAGTATGTTAAATGTGCAACCAGAGGGAAAATAAACTCTGGACCACCTTTACTCCACACACAGAGATGTATTCAAAGCTCTCCCTCGCCCTCCATTATGCAAATATTACCATAAATCTGATTCCCGCTGACAAGCAAAAATTCAAGCAGGAAGTACCAGTGACTTGATGAATAAAAAAAGTGGTCAGATGAAGCAGATGCTAAGCTACAGGACTGTTTTGCTAGCACAGACTGAAATATGTTCTGGGATTCCTCCGATGGCATTGAGGAGTACACCACATCAGTCATTGGCTTCATCAATAAGTGCATCGATGATGTCGTCCCCACAGTGACTGTATGTACATACACCAACCAGAAGCTATGGATTTCAGGCAACATTTGCACGGAGCTAAATGGTAGTGCTGCCGTTTTCAAGGAGCGGGACTCTAACCCGGGAGCTTATAAGAAATCCCTCTATGCCCTCCGACGAACCATCAAACAAGCAAAGCATCAATACAGGACTAAGATCGAATCGTACTACACCAGCTCTGAAGCTCGTCAGATGTGGCAGGGCTTGCAAACCATTACAGACTACAAAAGGAAGCACAGCCGAAAGCTGCCCAGTGACAAGAGCCTACCAGACGAGCTAAACTACTTCTATGCTCACTTTGAGGCAAATAACACTGAAAAATGCATGCGAGCACCAGCTGTTCCGGAAGACTGTGAGATCACGCTCTCCGCAGCCGATGTGAGTAAGACCTTTAAAACAGGTCAACATTCACAGACAGATTACCAGGACGTGTACTCCGAGCATGTGCTGACCAACTGGCAAGTGTCTTCCCTGACATTTTCAACCTCTCCCTGTCAGAATCTGTAATACCAACATGTTTTAAGGAGACCACCATAGTGCCTGCTCTCAAGAATACTAAGGTAACCTGCAAAAATGACAACCGACCCGTAGCACTCACGTCTGTAGCCATGAAGTGCTTTGAAAGGCTGGTCATGGCTCATATCTACTCCATTATCGCAGAAACCCTAGACCCACTCTAATTTTCATACTGCCCCAACAGATCTACAGATGATGCAATCTCTATTGCACTCCACACTGCCCTTTCCCACCTGGACAAAAGGAATCTATGTGAGAATGCTATTCATTGACTACAGCTCTGCATTCAACACCATAGTGTCCTCAAAGCTCATCAATAAGCTAAGGACCCTGGGACTAAACACCTCCCTCTGCAACTGGATCATGGACTTCCTGACGGGCCGCACCCAGGTGGTAAGGGTAGGTAACACCACATCCGCCACGCTGATCCTCAACACAGGGCCCCCTCAGGGGTGCGTGCTCAGTCCCCTCCTGTACTCCCTGTTCACTCATGACTGCACGGCCAGGCACAACTCCAACACTATCATTAAGTTTGCCGATGACACAACAGTGGTAGGCCTGAACACAGACAACGACGAGACAGCCTATAGGGAGGTCAGAGACCTAGCAGTGTGATGTCAGGATAACAAACTCTCCCTCAACGTGATCAAGACAAAGGAGATGATTGTGGACTACAGGAAAAAGAGGACCGAGCACGCCCCCATTCTCATCCACTGGGCTGTAGTGGAGCAGGTTGAGAGCTTCAAGTTCCTTGGCTTCCACATCACCAACAAACTAATATGGTCCAAACACACCAAGACAGTCGTGAAGAGGGCACGACAAAACCTATTCCCCTTCAGGAGATGGAAAAGATTTGGCATGGGTCCTCAGATCCTCAAAAGGTTCTACAGCTGCACCATCGAGAGCATCCTGACTGGTTGCATCACTGCCTGGTATGGCAACTGCTCGGCCTCCGACCGCAAGGCACTACAGAGGGTAGTGCAAAAGGCACAGTACATCATTGGGGCCAAGCTTCCTGCCATCCAGGACCTCCATACCAGGCGGTGTCAGAGGAAGGCCCTAAAAATTGTCAAAGACTCCAGCCACCCTAGTCATAGACTTTTCTCTCTGCTACCGCACGGTAAGTGGTACTGGAGCGCCAAGTCTAGGTCCAAGAGGCTTCTAGAAGAAAAAAGAAACGCACACCTATGTAGGCGAGGTGCTGGCTAGCGGAGTAGAAAACTAGAAAATAAAGGAGAGCCGCACACTCTAGGAGCTCAGATGCAAAAATATTTAATTACCAACGTTTCGACAGGCAAGCTGTCTTCATCAGGGTACAATCACAGACACTGCGGGATGACTCGTTTATATATAGTGTCAAGACACACAGGTGTCTGTAATCATGGCCAACAGTGGCCTAATATCATTGGTTAATTACTCATATTAAAACGGCATAGAATGAGCAACATACAATTAATACAAATGGATAGCATACGATCATAGACACACTACAGACCACACAAGCCTACAAACAACCACAATGGCAAAGTCACAACAATCACAACAATCACAAGAATGGCTTCAGATCAAAGTCCACATTAAGACCGAAGGGAGCAAGGGTCTTTAAATTAAATATCCAAGCAGCCTCTCGTCTTAACAATAAATTATCAAGGTCACCCCCTCTCCTAGGGAGGGTGACATGTTCGATGCCAATATAACGCAAAGATGAAATCGAGTGGCCTGTTTGTAGGCTTGTGTGGTCTTTAGTGTGTCTATGATCGTATGCTATCCATTTGTATTAATTGTTTGTTGCTCATTCTATGCCGTTTTAATATGAGTAATTAACCAATGATATTAGGCCACTGTTGGCCATGATTACAGACACCTGTGTGTCTTGACACTATATATAAACGAGTCATCCCGCAGTGTCTGTGATTGTACCCTGATGAAGACAGCTTGCCTGTCGAAACGTTGGTAATTAAATATTTTTGCATCTGAGCTCCTAGAGTGTGCGGCTCTCCTTTATTTCCAAGAGGCTTCTAAACAGCTTCTACCCCCAAGCCATAAGACTCCTGAATATCTAATCAAATGGCTACCCAGACTATTTGCATTGCCTCCCCCCTCCCTATTTTACACCGCTGCTACTTCTTATTCTTATCCGTATTTTTTAAAACTGCATTGTTGGTTAGGGGCTCGTCAGTAAGCATTTCACCATTTATTTTTCCTATAGGGGATTTTAGAAACACAAAAAATAAGGGTGGTGATTCGTGTAGGTTTACCCTGGTGTGACGTTTTGATTACCGTGTAAATCTCTCGAAGACAAGGTGAATTTTATCAATATATTTGCCTGTATTTATCACCCAAAAATGAAATGCTAATTAGCTGCTAATGTGGTGATCATAAAGAACTACACATTTAATGATCTGGACTAGACTGCCGAATAGAGGCAAAGGAAAGAATCTCTGAATTAACTGCCTAATGTTAGCTAAATTGAACAATGAATAAATTGCCAACATTTCTTTAAAATTGACAATTCTTTGGAATGTCTTGTGTAAGTTTTAAAATATACACAATACCTGTTACCAAAGGTGTCAGCGAAAGATGACTTGCAGGAGCTGCAGGGATTTGTAGTCTTGCATGATGTCTACTTTGATGATAATTAGCATTTTTGATTCTGAGAGTAAATAGAGCTGAAGATATGTATTTTGTATAAAAAAAAATACATTGCTGTTACTCAATGTTTATTATCTATGCATAGTCACTTTACCCATACCTACATGTACATATTACCTCAATCACCTTGACTAACCTGTACCTCTGCACATTGACTCGGTATCGGTACCCCTGTACAGAATATAGCCTCATTATTGTTATTTGTAGTGTTTTTTCTTCTTTCTACTTTAGTTTATTTAGTAAATATTTTCTTAAGTAAGCATTTCACAGTAAGGTTATATTCGGCGCATGTGAACAATTGGAACCATTTCCCTGTTTGACCGCTAGGTTTGATGGGAATTATGACACCTCCACAGTGGGGTTCTATAGCTCAAGCACATTCTAGTTCACGTCATGTCATGATGTTCAGCGCTTCAAGCAAAGCACCCTCCATGTCCACCCCTCTCTCGCGCTCTCTCCCCACCGGTGAAATGTCAGTCGCATCTCACGCATGTAATGTAAATCTGATCAATCAAAAATGTAAACTAATAGCTGAAATTTGACTCCAAAATGTTTCATTTTTCATGAAATGTCCTCTTGGATCACTAAGATTAGGATCTGTACTTATCTATTTCACAATTATTAATATTTTTATACATTTTTTTATCAGATATTATGCATTTTACTACAATTTTACAAAATTCACATCACCGCAACAGTTTAAAAAAAAGTAATAAACAAATACATTTATAGTATTAATTATCATTGCTCCCATAATGAAAAGGCCAGAGTTAGACATAACACTGAAAATACATTGAACACTAAAATAAAATTGTAAAAATTATTTTTAGAAATTCCCCCCAAAAATTGGATGAAAAGTCCAAGTGGGGTAAAGGGGCTGTTTGAGAAGAAAAACCTCATTCTGAAGATACACTATCGTTCAAAAGTTTGGGGTCACTTAGAAATGTCCTTGTTTTTGAAATAAAAGCACATTTTTGTCTATTAAAATAACATCAAATTAATCAGAAATACAATGTAGACATTGTTAATGTTGTAAATGACTATTGTAGCTGGAAACGGATGATTTTTTATGGAATATCTACATAGGTGTACAGAGGCCCATTATCAGCAACCATCACTCCTGTGTTTCAATGGCACTATGTGTTCGCTAATCTAAGTTTATCATTTTAAAAGGCTAATTGATCATTAGAAAAAACTGTTGTGCTGATTGAAGCAAAAATAAAACTGGCCTTCTTTAGACTAGTTGATTATCTGGAGCATCAGCATTTGTGGGTGCAATTACAGGCTCAAAATGGCCAGAAACAAAGAACTTTCTTCTGAAACTCGTCAGTCTATTCTTGTCCTGAGAAATTAAGGCTATTCCATGCAAGAAATTGCAAAGAAACTGAAGATCTCGTACAACGCTGTGTACTACTCCCTTCACAGAATAGCGCAAACTGGCTCTAACCAGAATAGAAAGAGAGCTGAGCAACAACTGAGCAAGAGGACATATCATAAGCTCCAAGAAGGCGTAGCAGTCGGACGTGTGTTTGTCTTGTCTTGTCCCGTCTTGTCCCGCGTAAATAGTCCTCGTATTTTTTGTATACATTTCGTATATATTTTAATTTCACTTTCCATCTTGGAACTGAATATACATTCCCGCAACCCGCCTCACCCAATGTGGTACGGATCTGCTATTTTTTATACTTTAGAACCGTAACCCCAATCAGAAGCTAGCCAGATAACTAGCTAGTAGTCAGTTAGCCACTGCTGCGGTCTTCGCCCTTAACTCGGACACCAGCCAGCTTCAGCTCGGGCAAATACCTGCCAGTCTGCAGGCGCGATATCAACCCAGAGAATATAGGACTGCTTTTTCTCTACCACATCACCGGATTCCTGATGCAAGCTCTGGACAATTACACCGGATCATCGTCGCTAGCTAGCTGCGACCAGGTGGCTACTACTGGCTAATACCTCTGTCCCGAAACAAGCACCAGTTAGCCTTGAGCTAGCCTCGAGCTAGGCCCATCTGCCGGCTAGCCGAAGAGGCCTACCAGCGAATTATTGGGCTACAATACCTCTTTTGCCAATTGGACTGGACCCTTTATTGCCGACACGGAGCCCCGCCGATCCATCACGACTGGTCTGCCGACGTAATTGTCCGAGGTGGTTTCAACAGGCTTTTCCATTGCGACGTTTCTGAATACCCATCTGCTAATTATTAGCTGTCTTATCGGCTGCTATCTAAATAAATATACCGGACAATTTTTTTCTTTTTCCTGGGTCACTATATCTATTTTGCCAATTGGATCGATCCCCTCTACCACACGGAACCCCACTAATCTACCGACGGAAACGAACGAGGTGACAAAAAAATAAAAAAAAATAAAATAAAAACAGACCTCCATCCTATGTTATCTTGCTACCGATAGCCAGCTACCCGGCCAGCTGTCTGGATCGCCGTGCCCCCAACCAACCTCTACTCACTGGACCCTTATGATCACTCGATTAAGCATGCCTCTCCTTAATGTAAATATGCCTTGTCCATTGCTGTTCTGGTTAGTGTTTATTGGCTTATTTCACTGTAGAGCCTCTAGCCCTGCTCACTATATATCCAACCTCTCAGTTCCACCACCCACATATGCGATGACATCACCTGGTTTCAATGATGTTTCTAGAGACTATATCTCTCTCATCATCACCCATTACCTAGGTTTACCTCCACTGTATTCACATCCTACCATACGTTTGTCTGTACATTATTCCTTGAAGCTATTTTATCGCCCCAAGAAACTTCCTTTTACTCTCTGTTCTAGACGTTCCAAACGACCAATTCTCATAGCTTTTAGCCGTACCCTTATCCTACTCCTCCTCTGTTCCTCTGGTGATGTAGAGGTGAATCCAGGCCCTGCAGTACCTAGCTCCACTCCTATTCCCCAGGCGCTCTCTTTTGATGACTTCTGTAACCGTAATAGCCTTGGTTTCATGCATGTTAACATTAGAAGCCTCCTCCCTAAGTTTGTTTTGTTCACTGCTTTAGCACACTCTGCCAACCCAGATGTTTTAGCCGTGTCTGAATCCTGGCTTAGGAAGACCACCAAAAATTCTGACATTTTCATCCCTTACTACAAGATTTTCAGACAAGATAGAACGGCCAAAGGGGGCGGTGTTGCAATCTACTGCAAGGATTGCCTGCAGAGTTCTGTTTTACTATCCAGGTCTGTTCCGAAACAATTTGAACTCCTACTTTTAAAAATCCACCTCTCTAAAAACAAGTCTCTCACTGTTGCCGCCTGCTATAGACCACCCTCTGCCCCCAGCTGTGCTCTGGACACCATATGTGAACTGATTGCCCCCCATCTATCTTCAGAGCTTGTGCTGCTAGGCGACCTAAATTGGAACATGCTTAACACCCCAGCCATCCTACAATCTAAGCTTGATGCCCTCAATCTCACACAAATTATCAATGAACCTACCAGGTATCACCCCAATTCCGTAAACACGGGTACCCTCATAGACATCATCCTAACCAACTTGCCCTCCAAATACACCTCTGCTGTTTTCAACCAAGATCTCAGCGATCACTGCCTCATTGCCTGTATCCGTAATGGGTCAGCGATCAAACGACCTCCACTCATCACTGTCAAACGCTCCCTGAAACACTTCAGCGAGCAGGCCTTTCTAATCGACCTGGCCGAGGTATCCTGGAAGGATATTGATCTCATCCCGTCAGTAGAGGATGCCTGGATATTTTTTAAAAATGCCTTCCTCACCATCTTGAATAAGCATGCCCCATTCAAGAAATTTAGAACCAGGAACAGATATAGCCCTTGGTTCTCTCCTGACCTGACTGCCCTTAACCAACAGAAAAACATCCTATGGCGTTCTGCATTAGCATCGAACAGCCCCCGTGATATGCAACTTTTCAGGGAAGCTAGAAACCAGTATACACAGGCAGTTAGAAAAGCCAAGGCTAGCTTTTTCAAGCAGAAATTTGCTTCCTGCAACACAAACTCAAAAAAGTTCTGGGACACTGTAAAGTCCATGGAGAATAAGAACACCTCCTCCCAGCTTCCAACTGCACTGAAGATAGGAAATACTGTCACCACCGACAAATCCATTATAATTGAGAATTTCAATAAGCATTTTTCTACGGCTGGCCATGCTTTCCACCTGGCTACCCCTACCCCGGTCAACAGCACTGCCCTCCCCTCTGCTACTCGCCCAAGCCTTCCCCATTTCTCTTTCTCCCAAATACAGTCAGCTGATGTTCTGAAAGAGCTGCAAAATCTGGACCCTTACAAATCAGCCGGGCTAGATAATCTGGACCCTTTCTTTCTAAAACTATCTGCTGAAATTGTTGCCACCCCTATTACCAGCCTTTTCAACCTCTCTTTCGTGTCGTCTGAGATTCCCAAAGATTGGAAAGCAGCTGCGGTTATCCCCCTCTTTAAAGGGGGAGACACTCTAGACCCAAACTGCTACAGACCTATATCTATCCTACCCTGCCTTTCTAAGGTCTTCGAAAGCCAAGTCAACATACAGATTACCGACCATCTCGAATCCCACCATACCTTCTCCGCTATGCAATCTGGTTTCAGAGCTGGTCATGGGTGCACCTCAGCCACGCTCAAGGTCATAAACGATATCTTAACCGCTATCGATAGGAAACAGTACTGTGCAGCCATATTCATTGACCTGGCCAAGGCTTTTGACTCTGTCAATCACCACATCCTCATCGGCAGACTCGACAGCCTTGGTTTCTCTAATGATTGCCTCGCCTGGTTCACCAACTACTTCTCTGATCGAGTTCAGTGTGTCAAATCGGAGGGTCTGTTGTCCGGACCTCTGGCAGTCTCTATGGGGGTGCCACAGGGTTCAATTCTTGGACCGACTCTCTTCTCTGTATACATCAATGATGTCGCTCTTGCTGCTGGTGAGTCTCTGATCCACCTCTACGCAGACGACACTATTCTGTATACTTCTGGCCCTTCTCTTGACACTGTGTTAACAACCCTCCAGGCGAGCTTCAATGCCATACAACTCTCCTTCCGTGGCCTCCAATTGCTCTTAAATACAAGTAAAACTAAATGCATGCTCTTCAACCGATCGCTGCCTGCACCTGCCCGCCTGTCCAGCATCACTACTCTGGACGGCTCTGACTTAGAATATGTGGACAACTACAAATACCTAGGTGTCTGGTTAGACTGTAAACTCTCCTTCCAGACTCACATCAAGCATCTCCAATCCAAAGTTAAATCTAGAATCGGCTTCCTATTCCGCAACAAAGCATCCTTCACTCATGCTGCCAAACATACCCTTGTAAAACTGACCATCCTACCAATCCTCGACTTCGGTGATGTCATTTACAAAATAGCCTCCAAAACCCTACTCAATAAATTGGATGCAGTCTATCACAGTGCCATCCGTTTTGTCACCAAAGCCCCATATACTACCCACCACTGCGACCTGTACGCTCTCGTTGGCTGGCCCTCGCTTCACACTCGTCGCCAAACCCACTGGCTCCAGGTCATCTACAAGACCCTGCTAGGTAAAGTCCCCCCTTATCTCAGCTCGCTGGACACCATAGCAACGCCCACCCGTAGCACGCGCTCCAGCAGGTATATCTCTCTGGTCACCCCCAAAACCAATTCTTCCTTTGGCCGCCTCTCCTTCCAGTTCTCTGCTGCCAATGACTGGAACAAACTACAAAAATCTCTGAAACTGGAAACACTTATCTCCCTCACTAGCTTTAAGCACCAGCTGTCAGAGCAGCTCATAGATTACTGCACCTGTACATAGCCCATCTATAATTTAGCCCAAACAACTACCTCTTTACCTACTGTATTTATTTATTTTGCTCCTTTGCACCCCATTATTTCTATCTCTACTTTGCACCTTCTTCCACTGCAAACCAACCATTCCAGTGTTATTTTTTTTACTTGCTATATTGTATTTACTTCGCCACCATGGCCTTTTTATATATTTTTTTATTTATTTATATATTTATTTTGTTTGCCTTCACCTCCCTTATCTCACCTCACTTGCTCATATTGTATATAGACTTATTTTCACTGTATTATTGACTGTATGTTTGTTTTACTCCATGTGTAACTATGTGTTGTTGTATGTGTCGAACTGCTTTGCTTTATCTTGGCCAGGTCGCAATTGTAAATGAGAACGTGTTCTCAATTTGCCTACCTGGTTAAATAAAGGTGAAATAAATAAATAAATAAAATCACATATTTGACTCAGATCAGATTATTATTACCTTATAAATATAACTGAATTGGTTCTAAAAAGAAGGCCTTGTACTCACTGAGATAGAGGAACATACAGACGAATACGATGAGTCCGAACCAGGCGTTGAAGTAGGTGATGAAGTAGATGATGGAGATGACGATATCTGCGATGGTGGGGAAGATGCTGAATACAATGTAGCTGTGGAGAGAAAGAGAGGGAGTCCAGGTTTACCTCTGGGTTCAGACACAGAAAGTCAGACATTCAGACACAGGAAACTACAGACTGTCCAGAGGTCAGGATAACACTAAGAAACTAAGACATACTACAGGGGGATGGATCATAGTTACACGGCCTGGCAAGTAGAAATGGAAGGTGGAATCAATTTTAGGGTGGAAAAGAGTACAGTTTTGGCATAATTGCTCTTTTTGAGGATAGAGCAAACACCCGAGGAAGCAGTATCTAAGCTTTGAGGATAAAGTAAATCAGATCAAATATGTATGTCAAATACTTCCAAACAATTGATACAGTTAGTCTGGTTCTATGTTGCCAACTGAATAGTTGAAATAGTGCAAAGCTAAGGCCAAGCTCAATCAAGCATACCTCAGACCAATGTTCCCTCAATTTCTTCAGCACTGAGCAAATTTCAGGTCTGCTGAGCGCAAACTTGAACATTGTGAAAATTCTGTGCAACTTCCGGCGGGCGTTAAATGTGAACACTGAGGCTGTACCTACTTTAAGTTACAGTTAAGTGGTCAAGTAGGCTATTGTGGCTATTTGATCATAATGAAGGCCTACCAGTGGCCTACCATCAAAAACAATGTAGAAAATGTATCTCAAAACATTTTAACATGGAAATAAGTGTTCTATCATCCAGCCTACAGTAGCAGCCAATGTGTGGTGTTCAATGTAGTCCTACATTCCATGACACTTTTGAAAACAAAACATGCATGGCTTGACATGAACCTGTTTATCCACTTGTCCTTCAGACAAGGCGGTCTGAAAATGTTGTTGTGCTCTTTGATGCAAGAAACCACTTGACAAAATCAAATAATTATTCCCATACCATTATTACAGAGAATCAGACAAATTATGCTACCCTCTGCCTATTGGCTACTTAGCTTATTCAAGCCTGTCTCAAAATACAACACTGCCACTAAGACAAAAAAAACTGACTCACTTTTCAAAGATAGCTATAAACGCACACGTTTTGTTCTCTTGTAGGAAGCAATCCCCCCCCCCCATTGCTGACTACAAATTATCACTAACTGGGCTAATGACTCACTCATTAGCAAAGGATTTGAACAAATGTGCACAGGTGGCTACATGTAGCTCTCACTTTGATCTCAAGACAAGCGCATCTACTAACGACCGCTCATGCTGTAAACACTATCCAGTTCAAAGTGAACGGCACAGGTTCCATCTATGACAATGGTCTATTTGCATATAGGCCTACTGCAGTTCTGATTGGTTATGGTGCACCGGGCTGTGTATAGAGTACAGGCCTTGTCAATCCGATGCATTCTCCCTACAATAAAATCTCTTGGATAGTAAGTTTTGCATACTAAGTCTTGCATAGTTAGTTTTGTTTCGGTATGTTGCATTGAAAGTGGCTAATATTGCGATGATTCGATCGCAATTACAACAGTAAAAGGAAAACGTTGGTAGTGTTATCTGACATGGAAAACTGTAGAAAATTAAGTGAAGTTCAATCTCGTGCTTCTCTGCACAGGCTGATATTTCTTCTGCGCAGCAGTCCCGGGGGAGATGCGCACCAATTTTAGAGGAAATATTGCCTTAGACAGTGTTTGACATATACGACCTGTGTCTGAAAGATATCATTAGTAATCTAAGGCAGATGAGTTTCCCCCTTATAACGTAAAACGCTTTGAAAAATGCTATGTACAGTTGAAGTTGGAAGTTTACATACACCTTAGCCAAATACATTTAAACTCAGTTTTTCACAATTCCTTACATTTAACCCTAGTAAAAAACCCTGTCTTAGGTCAGTTAGGATCACCGCTTTATTTTAAGAATGTGAAATGTCAGAATAATAGCCTAGAGAATTATTTATTTCAGCTTTTATTTCTTTCATCACCTTATCAGTGGGTCAGAAGTTTACATACACTCAATTAGTATTTGGTGGCATTGCCTTTAAATTGTTTAACTTGGGTCAAACGTTTCGGGTAGCCTTCCACAAGCTTCCCACAATAAGTTGGGTGAATTTTGGCCCATTCCTCCTGACAGAGCTGGAGTAACTGAGTCAGGTTTGTAGGCCTTATCCCACTGATAAGGAACATTCACTATTCCTCTTGTAGTAACAGTAGTTACAAAAACTCAGCTAATTTCTATGCAATTAAAATACAATATTACCAAAGTATTATGTAACATGCTAATAAAATGTTGCTCCAAACGTAATTAGTTTTATTACACAGGCATAAGAACAGTTTAATGTTGTGTTACTGAGAAAGATAACTAAGAAAATATGGCTTTTAATGTCGACAGGAAACTAAATATCCAAGAACTACCTTCTTGAATCAACTACAGCCAATGTTTGTATGTTAAAGCTATTTCTAAGATGCCTACTTTCAGTTTTTCCGAACTCGCTTCACTAGCGAATAAGAGGGAGGCTTGCGCCACCAACGCTGGCACATGTGCAGATCAAACACATGTCCTAATAATTCAATAGATTTCTCAGAAAACCAGGTGTTTTAATCAGCGTATGCTTACTTTGATTTTGACACCAATTAATAAAAGCAGAGTAAGTTGTTTTTACATTACTATTTTCATACTCGGCCTACTGCTATAATCAGTTTAATATTTAATTATTAGTAGGGATGCACAATATATCAGTGAACATATCGGAATCGGACGATATTAACTAAAAATGCCAACATCGGTATCGGCCGATGTCTAGTTTAACGCCGATGTGCAAAACCGATGTCAAAGCTGATGTGCATACCTATATAACGTAGGTACATGACGTAATGACGGCGCGTAAAATTTTGCGCAACATGTGCAACACAGCATTCCTAAACTAGGTCACAATGTCTGCAGTGTGGATCGAGCAGTCAACAAGTTGAGTCTTCATTTGAAAGAACATCTCAGCGAGACACTCATACACAAAATCCTATAAAGCCAAGATAATTGCCCTTGACAATCAACCGTTCTCTGTCATGGGTGATGTTGGCTTTCGCCGACTGGTTGAGCACCGGTACACACTACCAAGTGCGCTATTTTTCAGACGTTGTCCTACCGGAGTTACACAGTAATAGCGTCACTGCTATTAGCTTCCCGACATACATAATATGGAACGCCGTTTCGGTCTTTGCGTGTCAGTAGCACTGTCAAACTGTACAAAAAAGTCTGCAAACAAGTAAACACCGGCCACAAACGATGTGTTTTAAATACCGTGGTGGTAATAAAGAATAATTTCTTCGACCACAACTTCTCAGGTAGCTAGCTTTAGCTTGGTACCTAGCTAGCACCAATAAACCCAGCCTGAAAATAATGACCAGTAGAAACTGCAATCATTTTCATTATTCTTAGTAATGATTTAGGAATCCTTGTAAGTAAGTTTTGTTGTTCGCCTATTGAAATTGAACTTCAATTCATGAAAATAAATTGCTAGCCAGCTACTTAACCCTGTTGCCCAGAACTAACATTATAAGCAGCCAGCTAGCTTCATCTGGCTAGTGACGCTCGACCGGACCGGGTTATGTGTTGTGAAGCTAGCCACAATAAGGATTAGGCACAATAGTGGAATTTGCGGTGTGCCTTCAAAATAAAAGTATGTCATTGACAGTGATGCAAATTAATACAAATAGTAGAATTATGCCATACTTTTATTTTAAAGGCTAACCGCAAAGTCCACTATTGTAGCTAATCATTTTGTGGCTAGCTTCACATAGATGGGCCCGACCATTAATCAAATAAGAACTGTCCTATAAATTAGGGTTATTTAGATGATGACACTTAGCTATATAGTTAGCTAAGCTAGCTAACTATAGCTACTGAAACAGATAATGTCATTTTGATATGTTTTTTAGGAAGAACATTGTTTGCGTCCATGAGCAAGCTAGATTTTTTTTATGACCAGCAATGTAGGTGCGCGAGACAACTTTACCAGCTTCATAGCACACGTATCGATGAATCGTTGTGACATGAAATACGAGTGACAGTGTAATCAATGTGTAATAACTACGTAAAAAATTGATGAAGGCGTTAAATTATTATGTGACGTGCAGGCATATTCAGGTCCTGATTGGTCAACAAGCTTATTTGACACGTGAAATAGTGTTAAATATTCTATTATTTGATACGCAAAAACCCAAACGGCATACCATAGAAATCCTGGTTGAGAATGAAACGACTGAACAAATGAACAACGGCACAGCAAGTAAGTGGCATAGCAAGTAAGTGAAAGAAATAGGTTTTGATTATGTTTAACTGGTAATGGGGACATACGTAAATGCCAACAAAATAACTTTTTGGTCAGTGTGGTGTGTGTGTGTGTAACCTTTATTTAACTAGGCAAGTCAGTTAAGAACAAAATCTTATTTACAATGACGGCCTACCCCGGCCAAACCCTGACGACACTGGACCAATTGTGCGCCGCCCTATGGGACTCCCAATCACAGCCGGATGTGATACAACCTGGATTCGAACCAGGGACTGTAGTGATGCCTCTTGCACTGAGATGCAGTGCCTTAGACCACTGCGTCCATGTGTGTGTGTTAACTATTTAACTGTACTAAAATGCTTAAAAGGCTGATAAAATTGTAAATATTGGTTATCGGTATCGTTTTTATTTTTTTACAAGGAAAATATCAGATATCGGTATCGGCCAAAAATGTAATATCGGCGCATCACTAATTATTAGTGTGCATGTAAATGTACTCATTGACACACACACAATTTATTATTATGAGACTCACCTGAGCAGGGTGTTGATGGAGGAGGTGCCGCGGTCGATGCTACGCAGGACGTCCCCGGTGCGTCGGCCCAGGTGCCAGCGCAGTGACAGTGCGTGCAGGTGGCCAAACAAACGCACCTGCACCACCCGGTTGGTGTGCTGCTGCACGCGGATCCACAGGAAGGAGCGCATGTTACTGATGAAGCCAGACGCACCTAGGAAAGAGAGGGGAAAGAAAGGGGAGGGGGTTGGGGAGAGAGAGAGAGGGGGAAAGGGGAGAGGAGTGAGAGAGCGAGGAAACAAGAGAGAATTAAAATAACAGCACTCAAGGAATGGGTAAAGCGGTAGAGAAAGAAAATATGGGGTGAAAGTCCCACTCACCTGCCCCTCCACCTTGCAGGACCTTGAGCAGGACATAGACACACACAGTGGTGACCAAGGTCTTCCAGCTGCTTCCATCAGTCAGCTCATTCACTGTGACAGAAAGAGAGGTTTTGAAAAGGAATGACAGTGTCAGGTCATCTTTTCTGCAGTTGTGCTAGGTAGATATTCAGATGTCAGCCTCAATGATATCATTGCCTTCTGAAAAAAAATGAAGATGACCTGCAACGCAAACAATAAGGCTGTGACAACAACTAAGATCTTAAAAGGTATTCAGGGTAGACGTTCAGAAACGAGGGAGGATCTCTCACCGATGTTCTTGTAGTAGATGGGGACAAAGACATTGATGACCCTCTCCAAACCAAGCAGGCACAGGCAGAGCAGCACCAGGCCCTGTAGTAGAATATTGCCCCGGGGCCACATGTAGGGCACCAGCAGACGCACCTTCTGCCCAAAGTCCTGCCAGGTAGACTGGGACTCCTCCGCCCCACCCAACAGGGGCTGAGGTAGAGATAGGGGTTATTATGGAACATGGTGGCACAGACAGACAAACAGACACTCATTACAAACTTACACACACGCACAAACTGAATCAGGATATATTCATATTTATACAGTCATTGGATATTATACACACATAAGGGATGTGATTACTAGGTTACCTGGCCAGTGCCGCCATCCACGTCACGTTCGTCCTCGTTGATCAGGAGCATGTATGGTCTCCGTGGTAACCCCGGAGCCTTTAGGCCCAGGAAGAAGAGTGTTCCTGTGCCGAGGTAGCGCATCAACCACAGAGAAAATTCCACCTGAGGTAATGAATGAAAAATGCTTAGTCATAACTGAACCTTTAAAGGGGAAATCCGCATTTGAAACAATAACAAAGTGGGGACCCCGCCTGTTTTGGAAAAAAGCTGAGGGATCGGTCTGGAGAAATGAAACCACTCAAATTCATAGACCAAGCTATGTATGCAAGGACTGACCATCCATAATATCAACATTATAATTTGAATCATGCTTTGAGGCTATACAGTGTTTGATAACATTTACAATGTTTACAAACATTGGAGTAAAACAAGCTTATATTTTGGGTTCTGATGTGGTGTGAAAGTTGAACTAAGCTCATGAGGAATTTATAAACTACACCACCGTTCAAAAGTTTAGGGTCACTTAGAAATGTCCTTGTTTTTGAAAGAAAAGCACATTTTTGTCCATTAAAATAACATCAAATTGATCAGAAATACAGTGTAGACATTGTTAATGTTGTAAATGACTATTGTAGCTGGAAACAGCAGATTTTTTATGGAATATCTACATAGTCGTACAGAGGCCCATTATCAGCAACCATCACTCCTGTGTTCCAACAGCACGTTGTATTTGCTAATCTAAGTTTATCATTTTAAAAGGCTAATTGATCCTTAGAAAACCATTTTTCCAATTATGTTAGCACAGCTGAAAACTGTTGTTCTGATTAAAGAAGCAATAAAACTGGACTTCTTTAGACTAGTTGAGTATCTGGAGCATCAGCATTTGTGTGTTCGATTACAGGCTCAAAATGGCCAGAAACCTTTCTTCTGAAACTCGTCAGTCTATTCTTGTTCTGAGAAATTAAGGCTATTCCATGCGAGAAATTGCCAATAAACTGAAGATCTTGTACAACGCTGTGTACTACTCCCTTCACAGAATAGCGCAAACTGGCTCTAACCAGAATAGAAAGAGGAGGGGGAGGCCCTGGTGCACAACTGAGCAAGAGGACAAGTACATTAGAGTGTCTAGTTTGAGAAACTGACACCGATCCCGTAGAGGTTAATGTTCCCAAGCCCAGAAAAAAATCCCAAATGATTGTGCCGTTATCCAATACATACAGTATATGATATAGGTTACTGCACATTACGCACGACAGAAACACATAAAAGCCCATAGTTGTAGCTAGCTATATGCTCTCTCCAGTAAATAAATGAAACAAGCTCCAGCATGCTAATCTTTGAGTGTTAACTGTATTACTGTACTGTAATATATGGACTGAAAATACGCACATCGTTCAAGCCATGATAAAGCAGGGAGATAACATGCAATTCTGGTGCAGCACATGCAGCCTCAAAGTTACAAGTAGCCTGTAGGCTAGTGAATTTGATTTGAACTTTGAAATATAAATTAGGGCCTATTTGTATAATTAGTAGGCTGACGCATATATACCTTTCATAATACTTCCCCTAATGTTATTGGCCTACCTTATCTTCTCTTGTTGCGTCATTCCTTCCTCGCATTCAACAGTTGTCCTTATCTTCATCATTCTAATGACATCCTTAAATAATATAGGACTAGAATTAGATGCAGAAGGCTTTCACTTCTCTTCACGAAGATTGAATGGCTATGAGTCTGAATAAATAACTGCTATAGCCTACCGCCATCGCACGTTCGCTCTTCTTTAAAATGACCTGCGAGTTCTATAATGTCCGCCAAGCTATTCTAGTCTAGCTTGTCCTGCATGGGACTCCAAAAGCTAAGGAGAGTTTTTTAAGGCGAGAGGCCAGCGGAGCACAGGTGCGTGCGTGTTGCGCAAGAGAGGCTATAAGTTAGAAGCTTATTATGCATAACCCATCATTAATTAGCTAAATACAATGCTAAGACTGCATTGAATATATTACCCGAAAGAGGTAGGCTAGGCCATCTATTTACAGTATACACACTACATCTATATACAGTATACACATATATATACAGTTGAAGTCGGAAGTTTACATACACTTAGGTTGGGGTCATTGAAACTTGTTTTTCAACCACTCCACAAATGTCGTGTTAACATATTATAGTTTTGGCAAATCGGTTAGGACATCTATTTTGCATGACAGTAATTTTTCCAACAATTATTTACAGATAGATTATTTAACTTATAATTCACTGTATCACAATTCCAGTGGGTCAGATGTTCACATACACTAAGTTGACTGTTCCTTTAAACAGCTTGGAGAATTCAAGAAAATGTCATGGCTTTAGAAGCTTCTGATAGGCTAATTGACATAATTTGAGTCAATTTGAGGTTTAACTGTGGATGTATTTCAAGGCCTACCTTCAAACTCAGTGCCTCTTTGCTTGACATCATGGGAAAATCAAAAGAAATCAGCCAAGACCTCAGAAAATAATTTGTGGACCCCTACAAGTCTGGTTCATCCTTGGGAGCGACTTTCAAATGCCTGAAGGTACCACGTTCATCTGTACAAACAATAGTATGCAAGTATAAACACCATGGGACCACGCAGCTGTCATACCGCTCAGGAAAGAGACGTGTTCTGTCTCCTAGAGATGAACGTAGTTGTGCGAAAAGTGCAAATCAATCCCAGAACAGCAGCGAAGGAC